>NC_086188.1:23645453-23780453 GCF_023053635.1 Elgaria multicarinata webbii | reverse complement strand
ACATATAACACTGATTCTGGTCCGCTTGCATTGGCTGCCCATACGTTTCCGAGACCAATTCAAGGCGCTGGTTTTAACCTCTAAATCCCTACATGGCTTGGGACCGCAATACCGGATGGAACGCCTCTCCCGACATGAACCTACCCATACACTGCGCTCAACATCTAAGGTCTTGTTGCCTTTCGTGTCCCCTGTGCAGGTTTGGTGCATTCCTTTCCCTTTCTTGTTGTTTTCTTGTGATTTTATCAGCATGTAAGCCGAGGTGGCAGGGAATTGCTGTTTTATTGTTTTACTATGTACAGCACCGTGTGCAATGATGGCGCTATCTCAAAAAACGACAATGAGACGAAGGAGATGGCACAGCTGCAAGAGCAGCAAAAGCGCCCATGTCGACGAGCCCCAGGATTCGGAAGGCTGCGCTGTTCTTCCCACCTCTTCACCCCCCACCCAAGCTCTACTGGCCAAGCGGCTGCCACGGCTGCAGGGTGGACGCCTGGATGCCGCTGGTATCCGCAGCGTGGCCCCCGTCAATGGAGAGGTGCTCCTTACCTTCTCCTTACCTTTTCTTCCTCAGAAGACCATGGGCTCCTAGGGGGAAAAGCAGAGAAAAGGGGGCGTCAGTGGCAGAGCACCGGAAGTTCTCTGTGCCCCACCGTCCCACCTGCCTCAAGGAGGGGTGCAGCCCTGCCTGTGAAGGGGGGAGGGCTGAGAGAGCCCAAACCTTTACTTACCGGGACGATGGGGGAAGGATAGGCAGGGAGAGGAAAGGAGGGGGCTGGCGATGTGTCCATTGGTTCCTAAGATGACAAGGAGAGAAACGTACAGTTAATGGCAGGGACCCAGACGATCCCTGTACCCCCCACAGCCCCACATGCCCTACGGAGCTGCAGCCCTGCCTGTTGAGGCAGAGCTGAGCCAGGTTGAATTCTTCCTTACTTGAAGGGGGGAAGACGAAAAAAGAAAGGTGGCGGGTCGGATCCGGGAAGGTCGGAGGGAGGGTGCAGGGGAGGTATCCATGGGGACCTAGGACGAAAAAGAAAAAAATGAGCAATTAATGGGAGGGCAGCAGGTGACCTCTGCAGCCCTCAATCCCGCACCCCTTAAGGCCCTGCCTGTCCAGGGAGAGTGGAGGCAGGGTCAACATTTCCTTACCTGAGGGGGGGAAGACCAGGGAGGGAAGAAGGTGGCGGGTAGGATGAGGGAAGGACGGAGGGAGGGTGGGGGAGAGGTGTCCATTGGCTCCTAGGATGAGAAAGAGAAAGGTGTGCCATTAATTGGAGGGCCCCAGCCGTCCCCTGCACCCCACCCTCCCGCCTGCCTTAGGGAGGGGGGCAGACTTTGGCCTGGAGGGCCTCAGCAAGGGGCACTCTTAGCAAGGGGGCATCCTACGTTCCTCCCATTCCCCTCAGCCCTCCAAACCCAGGGACCACCCCTCCAGTCCCTGATCTCCCCCCTCTCCTCGCTCTGGCCTCCTCCCTCCACCCTCACTGGGCATGGGCCCCTCCTTACCGGCCAGTACTGCTGCTGCCTGGACATCCTTGCTTGCTATGAACGTGGAGATTCCGCGCCAGGCCAACGGTCTCCTGAAGCGTCTTTTGGAACTCTCCGTCATCATGGAAGCTAGAAGGCGGCCATTGTGACAGTGCCATGGACCAGGCCCAACTGAGATGGCGAAGTGGGACCTCGAAGGCCAGCATCTGTGAACTGGGATAAGGAGGAGAGTCTCCGGGTCTGAAAGAGGTGGATGAATCCACCGGATTTCACATTGGAAAAGGAAATTCACAGCACAAACAGATGTATGCACATTGACTTTGCATGATTTAAAATGCTGCAGAGTCTAAGGCCACAGCTAGACCTAAGGTTTATCCTGGGATCGTCCAAGGTTCGCCCCTGCCTGAGCACAGGATCCCCTGTGTGTCACCTAGATGAACAGGTTTGACCCCTGGACGATCCAGAGATAAACCTTAGGTCTAGCTATGGCCTAAGTCTCCTTGGGGCAGAAGTTCATGGCCTCGGAGAATGCTCTTTGCACCTGGAGGCCAGAGCACACCTGTGCCTGCAGCCCCAGCACAGCTTGAACCTTTTCCTAGCAAAGGGGGAACCTGTGGAATTGCTGTGGGGCAGGCTGTGTTGGGACAGGGCTGGGAAACAGAGCAAGAGAATTCCCTTGTTAGTTCAGAGCAGTGGAGGTGAAGATGGTCAGAGGGAGGGAGGGATTTGTGAGCCCCCAATTCCTTCTCTTCCGAGAGCATCCTTGGGGCTCAGATCTGCTCGGAGCAAGTCATCCAGTGCCTGGAAGAACGTGCCCCCATTTCTAGGCATGTGTGTTTAGCAGTTGTTATTCCTTTCTCAAAGACAGGCAGTCTGCACATGCGCATTCACCCTCTGAATTCCTCCAGGTTGGGGCTGACAATGTGTGATGGCATGGGATGCTGCGATCTTGATGAAGCTAACCGGGTCTAGGCCTGGTCAGTTTCTGGAAGGGTGACTACCTGGGAACCCCATGTACATTGATTCCTGCATTGAGCAGGGGGTTGGACTCGATGGCCTTGTAGGCCCCTTCCAACTCTGCTGTTCTATGATTCTATGAATCCCTGCCCGTTGTCCATGGTGGCTTGCATTTTCAGAAGTTATAGTCAGAAATATTTGTATGGCACCAATTTACTTACCCCTGCCACAAAGGGACAAATGTCAAATAGCACTGCAATTCATTCTAATGTTTTTATGCATGAATCTGATTATTATAGTCAGCTTCATGACTTCATGTTCACACTGATGTTGACACTCTTTGGAGAGGCGTGTTGACCTTCGCCTGTCCTTGAGCTGTTAGGGAAATTTCCCAAACCCAGTAGGGAAGGAACGACTCCAGACCGATCGAGATGCAGAGGCTTTATTTATAGCTCATGATATTTATATGATGATGATATACCTTGGCACATAGAGCTCAAAGGTCTAAAAAAAGGCCTTTGTAAATGTGTCCAGAAGTCCATCTACAGGGCAGCATCATGTACGTACATATTATATCCTTACACAACCATTGTGTGTTCTTTCAGGTTTATTTGAAAGAAAATGTACAGCCCTGAAGGGTAAAACACCCCGCTTCACTGTTGTACTTTCTAAAAAGTACACTTTTTACACTTCAGAATCCAATATAAACTTCTCCTGTTGACCTGCAAAGCTTTTCACTGTCTAACTCCTTCCTATCTTTCCTCTCTCATCTCACACTATTGCCCCGCTCGTGCTCTTCGCTCCTCTGATGCCATGTTTCTCGCCTGCCCAAGGGTCTCTCCTTCCCTTGCTCGGCTTCGTCCATTTTCTTCTGCTACCCCTTAAGCCTGGAACGCTCTTCCAGAACATTTGAGAACTACAAGTTCAATCGCAGCTTTTAAAGCTCAGCTAAAAACTTTTCTTTTTCCTAAAGCTTTTAAAACTCGATCTTGTTCTGACTTTCATACTGCTAGTTTTACTCTACCCTGTGCCTGTTTGCATTCTCTTCCCCTCCTTATTGTTTTATTATGATTTTATTAGAATGTAAGCCTATGCGGCAGAGTCTTGCTATTTACTGTTTTACTCTGTACAGCACCATGTACATTGATGGTGCTATATAAATAAATAATAATAATAATAATAATAATAATAATAATAATAATAATGTAAGTTAAAATATAGAATTAAAACAGCAAAGTATAAATTTAAGTTAAATGAGGTGTTAAAATACTGAGAAAGTAAAACGGTCTTCAGCTGGTGATGGAGGGAGTACAGTGAATCTCTCTGGGGAGCTCGTTCCATAGCCAGGGTGCCACAGCCGAGAAGGCCCTCCTCCAAGTAGCCACCTGCCTCACTTCTTTTGGCAGGGGCTCACGGAGTTTTTGCTGTTGTCAATTCCAAGGAAGGAAGTGGTGGTGCAACACGTCCTCCCAGTGGGGACACGTTCCTGTGAGAAGCTGTTGGAGGAATTCTCTTCCCCTTCACTATACTTCATCTGAGAGGCAGTTTGAGAGGCAATTTGTGTCCACCACCTCTAGTTTTGAGATAGAGATGTTTTTGCTCAATCACAGCTAATTTTCTATTGATTTCTATGGGCAGCATCAGGCTAGGCCCGAAATTGGATTTGAAGTTAACGTGGGAGTCCCTTGTCCAGAAGGTGTGTCACTCTTCAGTTTTCCTATCTTCATGGCCGAAATGTCCATCATAGCTGTTTCTTCATTCCTTGGCGAAAACCATGGGAGCGGGATCTTTTCTCCCAAAATGAAAACGGGCACTGGATGACAAGGCTACAATCTGAGTAAGCCTCTCCATGTGGAAACCCAACTCTTTCTCTGAGAAGCGTTATCTGAGAAATGGAACCTCCTAGTGGGCTGCCATTTTGCACAAAAATGGTGGCTCGGAGCTTTCCCGGAAAGCAATCTTACATAAATGGTGGCTGTAAAGGGTCCGTTTGTGCAGCAAAACAACCCTGTAAACCTGCTAAGCCACCGTTTTTTATGAAAAATGGTGGAACTCTAGGAGGATAGGCATTTTGGGGTGGGTCCATGAAAACCTTGTGGCCGGGTCCAGGGGTCCGAGTGCAGGGGGTGGCGATTGGACTCCACCCCTCCCCACAAGGACTCCTTTGACGTCCCTATAAAAGCTGGAATGCCTGTCCAAAACACCTGGAAGGCTCAAGGTTGAGGAAGGCTGTCCAAGGAAATGAGGCTAGAGGGTTTGCAGTCCTTCCCAACAGCTGGCATTGAGGCTGTGAATAAGCTTGCCTAAGAGGAAGGAAACACAGGGCAGAAGAGCTCCATAGGGACATTTTCAGGGATGGAATGTTTTCAGCATTGCCTATCCTGTGTCCTGATTTGCCAACACAGAAGGCAGCTGCGTGCCAAGGTACCACCCAGTTCCCCACGGAGTTCACGCTCAGCTACTACTACTTCATCAGAGACAAACCCTCAAGTCTTCCCCCTTCCTTTTAAATTGTCCCCTTCAGGCACATGTCTTCTTCAGTCTTTGGCCTGACATGGAGATCAGCTCTTCTTGGAGGAGGAGCTCCGCTTCTGGCAAAGCCAATGGGAGTGCAGACATTTACATGACACCTCCTCCTCCTGCTCCTGGGACATTTAAGAGAGAAGTAGGGAGGTTTCCGCCAGTTGCCTCCTTGCTTTCCAGAGTCCAACTCCTTGAAGGAGCTCACCATGGCCTGGGCTGTATATTTCATGGTACTTCTCAGTTACTGCTCAGGTATGGAGACAACTTGCTTTACGCAGCCTTATAACAGGGACACTCTTCAAATGTGAATTTATCTGAGTGGCAGCCTGATATCTGTGAGCACATTTAATTAAGGAAGCTCTCTTTCCCCCCCTCCTTCTCTTGTTTCTCTTTATGTCTTTGTTCAGGTGTCATTTCACAGCCAACGTTGACTCAACCTGCCTCCCAGTCCGTACCCCAGGGACAAACCCTCAAAATCTCCTGCACTGCCAGCAGTAGCGTGAGCTATGTTTACTGGTACCAACAGAAACCTGGACAGAGCCCTCGCTTTGTGCACTGTGATGCTTGCAGCAGCAGGGGATCTGGCATCCCGGATCGGTTCACTGCATCCCACTCTGGGACCACAGGATATTTAACCATCACCGGCACTGAAACTGAAGACGATGCCGATTATCACTGCGCTGCCTGGTTTAGCAGCGCAAGCTTGTTGCACAGTGATAAACTCTTATGGGGAACTGAGACAAAAACCTTCATAGTTCCTCCCCTGTAGAGAAGAGTTAAGAATTGCTACGGAGCTTAAGTTTGAGCTGAGACAGAAGTTGTTTGAATGACAAAGCTGGAAGCGACAAATGAACACCTGGTCCCAGTCCATTTTCGAGATCCAGAATATCCACCCCACACCTAAGCAAAGAATACACAAGGGCAATTTGCCAACAGCAGATTGCAAGTTCATCATGGGGCAGCAATAACTGAAGTAGAAATTTGTATGGATATATATATATAATGACCTGGAGATTGCACAGTGGACTGGGTCTTTCTGAGGCACACAGATTCTGCTGAGTTACGGACCATTAAAAAAGAAAGAAGTGAAGAATTTTGGGGGGATGGAGTGGAGCAAAATTGCACTTGTGTGTACTTTCATGCCTCTAATCGTGCGTAACCGGCTGATTTACAGTGTCCAACCAATTGATTAATAGGAACCCACAAGCACGAGTGCAAGAGCACCCTCCTAACCATAATCCCCAGCAACTGGTGTTTGTAGGCTTATTGCTTCTGGTACTGGAGGTGATTCTGTGATTATTATTCTTATTTTCACTTTCTGACTCCCTAGATATGAAATGCCATTTTTCAGAATGTTCTATTTTTTTCACAAGTGTGTGTGTGTCTCTGTGTCTGTGTCTGCGTGTGTTCCTTACCCTTGTCTACAATGCCCTGGAAATATATTAGGCATGGGGCATCATGAAGGATGCAAAAGGAGGGCCAGGTGGTCAATTTATTTATTTATTACATTTTTATACCGCCCAATAGCCGAAGCTCTCTGGGCGGTTCACAAAAATTAAAACCATGAAGAGCATAATAAAACAACCAACAATCTAAAAACACAAATACAATATAAAAAGCACAACCAGGATAAAACCACACAGCAGAAATTGATGTAAGTTAAAATGTGGAAGTAAAACAGCAAAGTATAAATTTAAGTTAAATGAGGTGTTAAAATACTGAGAAAGTAAAACGGTCTTCAGCTGGTGATGGAGGGAGTACAGTGAATCTCTCTGGGGAGCTCGTTCCATAGCCGGGGTGCCACAGCCGAGAAGGCCCTCCTCCAAGTAGCCACCTGCCTCACTTCCTTTGGCAGGGGCTCACGGAGTTTTTGCTGTTGTCAATTCCAAGGAAGGAAGTGGTGGTGCAACACGTCCTCCCAGTGGTGACACGTTCCTGTGAGAAGCTGTTGGAGGAATTCTCTTCCCCTTCACTATACTTCATCTGCCCACACAGAGGTTGCAGAAATTTGAGAGGCAATTTGTGTCCACCACCTCTAGTTTTGAGATAGAGATGTTTTTGCTCAATCACAGATACACTTATTTATTAATTTTCTATTGATTTTTATGGGCAGCATCAGGCTAGGCCCGAAATTGGATTTGAAGTTAACGTGGGAGTCCCTTGTCCAGACGGTGTGTCACTCCTCAGTTTTCCTATCTTCATGGCCGAAATGTCCATCATAGCTGTTTCTTCATTCCTTGGCGAAAACCATGGGAGCGGGATCTTTTCTCCCAAAATGAAAATGGGCACTGGATGACAAGGCTACAATCTGAGTAAGCCTCTCCATATGGAAACCCAACTCTTTCTCTGAGAAGCGTTATCTGAGAAATGGAACCTCCTAGTGGGCTGCCATTTTGTGCAAAAATGGTGGCTCGGAGCTTTCCCGGAAAGCAATCTTACATAAATGGTGGCTGTAAAGGGTCCGTTTGTGCAGCAAAACAACCCTGTAAACCTGCTAAGCCACCGTTTTTTATGAAAAATGGTGGAACTCTAGGAGGACAGGCATTTTGGGGTGGGTCCATGAAAACCTTGTGGCAGGGTCCAGGGGTCCGAGTGCAGGGGGTGGCGATTGGACTCCACCCCTCCCCACAAGGACTCCTTTGACGTCCCTATAAAAGCTGGAATGCCTGTCCAAAACACCTGGAAGGCTCAAGGTTGAGGAAGGCTGTCCAAGGAAATGAGGCTAGAGGGTTTACCGTCCTTCCCAACAGCTGGCATTGAGGCTGTGAATAAGCTTGCCTAAGAGGAAGGAAACACAGGGCAGAAGAGCTCCATAGGGACATTTTCAGGGATGGAATGTTTTCAGCATTGCCTATCCTGTGTCCTGATTTGCCAACACAGAAGGCAGCTGCGTGCCAAGGTACCACCCAGTTCCCCACTGAGTTCACGCTCAGCTACTACTACTTCATCAGAGACAAACCCGCAAGTCTTCCCCCTTCCTTTTAAATTGTCCCCTTCAGGCACATGTCTTCTTCAGTCTTTGGCCTGACATGGAGATCAGCTCTTCTTGGAGGAGGAGCTCCGCTTCTGGCAAAGCCAATGGGAGTGCAGACATTTACATGACACCTCCTCCTCCTGCTCCTGGGACATTTAAGAGAGAAGTAGGGAGGTTTCCGCCAGTTGCCTCCTTGCTTTCCAGAGTCCAACTCCTTGAAGGAGCTCACCATGGCCTGGGCTGTATATTTCATGGTACTTCTCAGTTACTGCTCAGGTATGGAGACAACTTGCTTTACGCAGCCTTATAACAGGGACACTCTTCAAATGTGAATTTATCTGAGTGGCAGCCTGATATCTGTGAGCACATTTAATTAAGGAAGCTCTCTTTTCCCCTTCTCCTTCTCTTGTTTCTCTTTATGTTCTTGTGAAGGTGTCATCTCACAGCCAACGTTGACTCAACCTGCCTCCCAATCAGTACCCCAGGGACAAACTATCAAAATCTCTTGCACTGCCAGCAGTAGCGTGGGCACTGTTTACTGGTACCAACAGAAACCTGGACAGGGCCCTCGCTTTGTGCACTGTGATGCTTGCAGCAGCAGGGGATCTGGCATCCCGGATCGGTTCACTGCAACCCGCTCTGGGACCACAGGATATTTAACCATCACCGGCACTGAAACTGAAGACGATGCCGATTATCACTGCGCTGCCTGGTTTAGCAGCGCAAGCTTGTTGCACAGTGATAAACTCTTATGGGGAACTGAGACAAAAACCTGCATTCTTCCTCCCTCAGAGCAGAGCGTTGAGATTTCCTCGAGAGAGTAAGTTGTTCTGTGCCTGAGGTAATTTGAGTCATAGAGCTAGAAGGGCCTGAAAAGACAGCTGATGCCAATCTCTTACCTAGGACCAAATCACCCACCCCACACCTATGCACAGGTCAACACACACTGCAAGTTGCTGAAAGCAGAATGCAAGTTCTTTAAAGGGGCAGAAGTTCCTGGTGAAATGGCTGCTCCCGTATGTACCTCCCTATCTATTCCTTAAGTTCATCTACACATGCACCCTCCATGTCTACCTCCAATCCAATGTTTGGAGGGTGTCCATCAGGTAGAGCGCTAACTCAATGATGTTTCTCCAAAGGAAGTATCCACTATATTGTGCTTTTGACACCATTCTCCTTCTTACAGGCTTTTAGATAATCTGTGATCAAAATCCAGTCTTCTAAAGATGTCACTTCATAGGTCTCTTGGGCTCAGCCTGCCCCCATCTCTGTGTCCCTGGGAGGAACCACTCAGATCTCCTGTAGTTTCAGATCAAATCTGGATACCTTTTCATGGCTTCAGCAGAAACCTGGACTGACCCCTCGTGTTCTGGTGCATAGCAACATAGAATCATAGAACAGCAGAGTTGGAAGGGCCTACAAGGCCATCGAGTCCAACCCCCTGCTCAATGCAGGAATCCACCTTAAAGCATCCCTGACAGATGGTTGTCCAGCTGCCTCTTGAATGCCTCTAGTGTGGGAGAGCCCACCACCTCCCTAGGTAACTGGTTCCATTGTCATACTGCTCTAACGGTCAGGAAGTTTTTCCTGATGTCCTGCCGGAATCTGGCCTCCTGTAACTTGAGCCCATTATTCCTTGTCCTGCACTCTGGGAGGATCGAGAAGCGATCCTGGCCCTCCTCTGTGGAAACCAGGGATCCCAGATCGGTTCACTGCATCTCCCTCTGGAAACATTGGCTATTTAACCATCACTAGCATCCATGTTGAAGATGAGGCAGATTATTATTGTTCAGTGTGGCAGAGCATTGGTAAACTGTTTCACTGTAGTGCGTTCTCATGGGGAACTGCGACAAAAACCCACCCCAGAGAAGGAATCCAGAACTGTTTGAGAGTTTACCTTAATATTTTCCTGATTCTCCTCACTCATTGCTCAGTTGGGTGGAGATGGGTTTAACTGCTTTGTACAGATGGTTCCTGCCTTCAGGGTGCAATCATGTAGCTTGTTCCGGCATCACCACCATGGCTTTCTGGGAACTGATGTGGGGGCTGGTAATGTTGAACTTCTATTAGCAGTGTGCTCAGACAGCCATCAACCCCCCTTTTCAGGTAACCCACTCAAAGCTTTTGACCAGCTGTCAGAAGTACAAGTTGCACGAACCCAAGAGAAGGTTCAATTTGGCAAATTTTCAGTACCATGGACAGTTCAGTGAGATGGAAGTCATTTGACTAGGGGTATCCTTCCTTTGCAAATCCAGCCCTTTTGGCAGTGGGGGTGGGAGGGTGGTGGTAAATCTGGTTCTTCTGTTCTTTTTCAAAAATACAAAGTTGTACAAATTGCAGGTGCAATTTGCCTAATTTGTGAAAATTCCAGCCAGAATCTGTGCAAATCATGCAAAGCACCTTTTCTCAAATGTACACATGCTGTCAAACACGTTCTGGGGCTGGTCTGTGAATCATATTGCAGGTTCTGAGCTGTAGGGACTTTTGACTCTAATAATAAACTAAAAGGTGTGAACCAGGCCAATCCTGATCAAAAACCAATTGTAACAAATCTCTCATAGATTCTGGATCCTATACCATATTCACTAGGGATGTGCTCCGCTTCTCCTCGAACCGGAGAAGCAGGAGCGGAGCGGGGGGCTTCGCCTGCCCTTAAGGCGCACGGGCGGCGACGGCGGCAGGGCCCGGTAACCCCACCCCCACCCTCCTCTCCCGGCCTTACCTGGCACCACTCCCCTCCACTGCGGAGCTCCGATTCGGAGCCATAGCTCCGCGGTGAAGAGGAGCGGAGTATAGGCGGAGCGGCGCGGAGCGGGGGGTCCGTGCACACCCCTAATATTCACAGGCAAAAAAATCACCAAGGATTCTGAGAGGTTACAATATTTCTAGCAGTGGCAAAGAAGTTTTCTTTTGCTGTTGTTATTTTAATAGAAGACTCTGAGATAAACTCTGAGTTAAAATCTTCTTGTACGGTGCTGATGTGATGCTTGCTATCTTGGCTTTAGAGGGAGAGATTGGTCTAATTTCGCTAGGGCTGTGCTCCGCTTCGCTTCGGAGCATAGAAGCGATAGCGAGGCAGCCTGATTCGCCTCCGGAAAAGGTGGAGAAGTGAGTTGGGGGGCTGAGGATTGAGGCGAAGAGGATCGCCTCGATCCGGAGCTCCGAACACAGGTAAGTGGGGGGGAGGGAGACTCATCTGGTGCTGGCGCTGCCACAGTCCCTGCAGTGACAGTGATGGAGCCTGGTAAGGAGGCAGGGAGGAGGGAGGCTTACCTGCGTCCGTCACGGTCCATCATGGGCTTCAATTGAGGCCCCGGTTGAAGCCGAGGCCTCTTCAATGCACGGGTCCCAGCTCCTCGCGAAGAACCACAAGGAACTGGGACAAACCGCAACACCCAGCCATACATTCCACGGTCTCAGGCTCAGCCTGGGACCACAGAAAAACTGGGCTCAAAGGGTCATATGAACGCACAGGGAAGATCACTGGGATTACCCCAGGATTTTGTCCCATCTAGCTAAGCCCTCAGAAATGAAATGCCAATATTCATTTTCCCCCCTTTATGCTAGGGCTCTGGGCTGGTGTACACTAGTGCACATTGAACTCTGTGTCTTGCTGTAGAGTGCGATTCTGACTCCTACCTTGCAAAGGAAAATGGACTAATATTTCTTCAACTTCGGCTAGCACAGAGCTTTGGCTATTGGGCTGTATAAAAATGTAATAAATAAATAAAAATAAATAAACTCCCCTGATTCTTATTTATTTTAATATTCCACATGCAAATTTCTTCTCTAGCAATTCGCCTGGCTAGGACATCCCATCCCATCAGGAAATGCACACCAGTTCTAGCAGAGCCAATGGGCATGAGTATATTTGCATGATGGATCACTCTCCTGTTCCACTGGGATTTAAGAGAGGAGGCAGGAGGTCCCAGGTAGATAGTAGTTTGCTTTAGAAAGCCAAACACCTTTCTAGAGCTCACCATGGCCTAGTCTCTCTTTGTCCTTACATTTCTCAGTTACTGCTCAGGTAAGTGCATGGATCACTTCCTTTACAACAATAGCAACAATAGCAACACAGAACAATATGCATCTATCACAGAAACATAACACATTTTTGATATTTGGGAGCACTGTGAATCAAATCATTGTTGCTTCTTCTTCTGTTTCTCTTTGTAAAGGTGTCGGTTCACAGCCAACATTGACTCAGTCTGCCTCCAAGTCTGTGTCCCCAGGAGAGATGGCTAAACTCTCCTGCAATGCCAACAGTAACCCCAGCAATGTTTACTGGTATCAACAGAAGTCTGGACAGGCCCCTCGCTTTGTGCACTGTGATGGGCACTGCAGGACCAAGGGACCAGGAATCGCAGATCGATTCACTACTTCCTGCTCTGGAAGGCTATTTAACCATTGTCAATGTCCAGGGTGAAGATGACGCTGCTTATGAAAATTAGTGAAATTCTCCCAACACTCAAAGAACGCAGACTGCAACCCACAGGTCAGATTCATCGAGTCCATTGAGGATTTCTTCAACCTCCCTACATGGTACAAAGGAAGGAGCTACTCAAAGTGAAATATGAGACAAAGATGACTTTAAGTAGTGTGTATGGGTGTGATCCTTTTTGAGAAATACAAAGTTTGCTGTTCCCAATTCTAAATTGAGCACATGGGTTTTAGCCCATCGCTAGAAAAAGAAACCTTCATTGTTGACTTCCAAGAGGCCATTAGGTGGGTGGTGGGTGGAGGAGGCTATTAAGGGCTGGAATTAGTGGATGAAACTGTATATTGCCCAGCAATTTCCAAAGCAATCTCTCTCCTGTGGGGGACATCAGCTGGTGAGAAACATTCTAGAGATGGACAAGGAACCTGTAGTATCCCTCAGGCATAGGGACCATACTGGTGAGCTTACCTGCTCAGCCTGCCACTTGCCTTTAGACTACCAGGCAATAACATCAGAGTCTTTTCATTGCTGGATTCTTTTATTACTAAAACTTCTTAGAACAGTGACACCAAACTCCCTCAGCAAGGCCCACAACACCAACTGACAGAAACAGAGGCTCCGCCCAGGCCTTCGATGAGGACCTGGAGACTAGCAGCTACAGGCCTCTTAAAGGTATATACATCCACATATCACATCCCCCCTTCTCCATAAAAACAATAACTTTTGTTCAATTAAATCTTAACTCGTCAATCTCAGCTCTTCACCACTATCCCATAACATAGTCCTTAAACTTTGCTGGTAGTCTCACTTCTCGCCCACTCCGTGTCCGTTCGATTCCATCTGCTGTTCCATCTGACGATAGCTCCAGCTCACCTTGAGGTCCTTCTGGCAAGACCACTGCCTCAGGGGATGCCAGCTCCTCTGCAACCCCTAGATCCACATTGGTTGCACTCACAGGGGAAAAGCAATCCCTCCTGAGGTGCCCCCTGTTCCTTCTATAAGTTTGACCTTGGGGAGTCTCCACTACATATGAGCGTGGCTCTCTTCTTTTCTGAGCTACTGATGCTGGCATCCAACCTAAAGTTGTTTTCAACCTGACCCTGTCTCCTACTTGCAAAGGTGGAAGAGGTGCTGTGTGCTTGTCATAATATGCTTTCTGCTGCCTCTGTCGATCTTGTAATCTAGGGTGCGCTCCACGTGGCACCCTGGGCTTCAGGGCAGATGTAATAGCTGGCAGTGTGCTCCGTAGTAAACGTCCCATGAGCAATTGGGCAGGAGCAAAATCTAAACCTGTTACTGGAGTATTACGCAGGTTCAACAGAGCCAGATATGGATCAGCGCCATCTTGTAGAGTTTTCGATAGCATGTGCTTGATGGTTTGTATAGTACGTTCTGCTTGCCCGTTGGACTGGGGGTAAGCTGGGCTCGAATGTGTCAAGGTGATCCCCCACTCAGTTGCAAATTGTCTCATAACCTGGCTCGCAAATGGTACATGGTCACAGATTATCTCTTTAGGTATACCATGACGTGCAAATGTTGCCTTCAATCTGGCAACAACAGTCACAGCTGTTTTATCTGTCAAGTGGAGAACTTCAGGGAACTTAGAAAAGTAGTCCATGACTACCAGGTAAGAGTGACCTTGTAACTCGAAAATATCAGCTGCTACCTTTAGCCATGGCAGGTCTGGGATCTCGTGAGGGATCATTGGTTCCCTCTGATTGGCTGGCTGATGTTCCTGGCATGGCTGACAATTGTTGACCCACCGTTCTATCCCTTCATTCATACGAGGCCAATACATCAATGCCCAAGCATGTGCTTTAGATCTATTGACCCCTTGGTGTGGTAAGTGCAGCAGTTTTAACATGTTGTCTCTGGCTCCCTGGGGGATGATGATTTTGTGTCCCACCAGCAACAAGTCATTTTCAATTCGAATACTGTCTCTGAGAGGCCAATAGGGATAAAGTTCAGGCCTAATCTGCTTGCGCCTCCTGGGCCAGCCATTAATATGTAGAGTCTTCAAGCCCTGTAGGCATGTATCTGCTGACGTGTGTTCTTGCAATGATTTGAGCATATGATCACTAAGCGGGTCTGTACTGGACAAACTGTAGATCACTCTATCTTCCATCAGAGGTTCTGTATCTGTGGGGAGAGTACTTGTAGTCGCCCTAGAAAGTGTGTCCGCTATAAACATGTCCTTGCCTTTCGTATAGTGGATCTGAATATCATATTTCTGCAGTTGTAATAACATTCTCTGTAATCTTGCTGGGGCCTTCCCCAGTGGCTTGGCAAAAATTGCCTCCAGTGGCTTATGATCTGATTGGACTTTTACTTGGACACCAAAAACATACTGATGGAATTTTGACATTGCAAAGACGATTGCCAAGAGTTCCTTTTCTATTTGTGCGTAATTTTGCTCCGCCTTGGATAAGGCGCGAGAAGCATATGCAATTGGTCTCTTTTTCTGGAATAGGCATGCCCCCAAACCATCCTTGGATGCATCAGCTTGGACCCATAGTTGCTCTTTAGGGTCAAAATACTGCAAGACTGGTGCAGTTGTAATGGCTTGTTTTAGTCCATCAAGAGCTGCCTGCTGTTCAGGCCCCCATTGCCACATAATATCATTTCGTAGAAGAGTCCTGAGGGGAGCTGTTAGGCTGGACTCATTAGGTATGTATTGGGCCAAGTATTGAATGGTGCCCAGAATTCTTTGGAGACCTTTCTTATCTTCAGGGGGAGGTAATCGGATGATTGCTTCCACCTTGCTGTCATCTGGTTGTACACCATCCTTAGAGAAGATGTGGCCCATATACTTGACAGTATCCACCAATAATTGAATTTTGTCCTTATTAAACTTGACACCCTTTTTCCTCGCTCTGTCAAGTACCTGTTTAAGTATCTTATCATGCTACTCCTTGCTGGATGCTGCAATAATCATGTCATCGGCAATGATATGGATGCCAGGAATGTCCCCAAAGCACTCATAATTTTTCTGCTGGAAGACTTCACTTGCTGACTTAATGCCGAAGGGCAGTCTATTAAAATGATACCTCCCCCACGGGGTGTTAAACGTACATAGTTCCGATGACTCCTTGTCTAGGGCCACTTGCCAGTAGCCATCCTTCTCATCTAAAATGGTAAACAACTTTTTGCCAGCAAGTTCTCTCTGCACATCCTCAACTGTAGGGATTGAAAAATGTTGTCGCTTCACTGCCTTGTTGAGATCCCTGGGATCAAGGCACAGCCTGAGTGAACCATTCTTTTTTTGTGTTATCACCATGCTGTTGACCCATGCTGTTGGAATAGTCACCTTTGTAATGACTCCCTTTGACTCTAGGTCTTCCAATGTTGTTTTCAAAGGGGCTATGATTGCATATGGAATCTTTCTGCATCCATGCACCACAGGTGATACTGTGGGATCCACATGAATATGATGCACACCTGGGAAACGACCCAGGCCTTCAAAAACATCAGAATAGTGTTTGAGGAGACCCTCCATCTTGGTTGGAGAATGTACTGCTAATACGTGTACACGTCTGATCAAGTCAAGGGCTACACAGGCTGACCGACCCAGAAGTGGTGGATCTCCAGTTTCTGTGACATAGAAGGTTAGATTTCGATTCTTCAGACCATTTTTGCAAGGAGCTATAATGGTACCTCTTGGTTTGACCTTTGCTCCACCAAAGGCAATTAGTGTCACATTTGTCATTGCTGTATGCACTTTATCCTGCAAGCACTCTGCAATATCTTTTGGAATTGTGTTAGCATCAGATCCAGAATCTAACTTGAAAACGACTGGAAGTCCTGCCACAACTACTGTGCTATACCAGGCTTCTGGGCTTCCCATGAGCCTAGCTTGATGGCATGTAGTTATTACTCCCATGAATAAGGCATTTACATCTTTGGTGAGACTGGAAGGCTCAGATTGTGTCCTACACATTTTAGCAAAGTGATTCCTTCCTGCACACCTATTGCAGGTCTCTCCAAAAGCTGGACACTGCCTGGGCCTGTGAACATAACCGCATCTACTGCAGGAATTGCCCCTTGCCGCTGTAGGTTTAACTGTTGCAAAGGTCTGCTTTGGGGCCCTTTTACTTTCTTGGTAGCTTATGGTCCTTCCGCTTTTATGTTGGATGGCTAAGATGTTTGTTTCTGAGGTCATTGCTGTTGCCTGAGCCCTGATAAGAGCCTTTGCTCTACAGATGGTAATAGCTTGCTCTAGAGTCAACTTAGGGTCTTCTAGAAGCTTTTCTTTAAGCTTGCTGTCTGAGATGCTGAAAACAATTTTGTCTCTAAGCATCAGGTCTGTGGAGGCCCCAAATTCACAATGCTGAGATTTTTCTCTAAGGGCTGTAACAAAACAGTCTATGCCTGCTTCCTCATTATAAGGAAGCTGCCAGAACTGGTACCGTTCAAAAACAGGGTTTCTCCTGGGCTCACAATAAGTTTTGAATGCAGCAAGGGTTCTTCTAGTGTCTGACTTTCAGGATCTGCATAGATATTAGGAATGGTGTTGTAAATTTCTAAAGCCTTTTCTCCTATGCAGTGCAGCATTACAGCAATTTTGTAGTCTTCTGACTCTTTCTCCGCTTTTGTAACTGTAAGGTATAGTTGTAGTCTCTGTTCCCATTTCCTCCAATTTTCTCCTAAGTTCCCAATAAAGCTTAGCTCAGAAGGAGGTTTAAAATGCTCCATGTTTTATTCCAATATGGCGGCGGGCACTAAAACCCCTCTTCAAGTGGATTTCTGAAGGAGAGAGTCCACTTCTGACACCATGTAGTATCCCTCAGGCATAGGGACCATACGGGTGAGCTTGCCTGCTCAGCCTGCCACTTGCCTTTAGACTACCAGGCAATAACATCAGAGTCTTTTCATTGCTGGATTCTTTTATTACTAAAACTTCTTAGAACAGTGACACCAAACTCCCTCAGCAAGGCCCACAACACCAACTGACAGAAACAGAGGCTCCGCCCAGGCCTTCGATGAGGACCTGGAGACTAGCAGCTACAGGCCTCTTAAAGGTATATACATCCACATATCACAGAACCCATGGGAAGAATGCTTTGCCTGCATATCAATTCGCTCTCAGAAATTCTGTTCTCAGATTACATTTCCCCCCAGTAAGCATGTTTTTGCTGAGGTATCATGTGCTTCCACCCTTTATTTATTGTCTCCCTTTGCAAACCATCCTGCAGATGTGTCCTGTTCGTTCATCTCCTCCTTGCAAATTCCTTCTCCGTTCATTGGCCTGGCTCAAACAGGAAGTCATTTCAAGCAAAGGAAATGGGCATGAATTACGGTGACTAAACGTCCGGACACGCCCGGGAAACGGGGGGGGGGGAATCTGCGTCCGGCTGGAAATACCTTCCCCCCCCTTTTGTCCGGCCCCAACGGAAGCCAGGGGAGCCTTAACAAACCCTAACTTACCAGGCCTAAATTTCCCTATTGAGTGGTGGCGGCCATCTTGAATCTCGCCTGAAATCACGCGAGATCTCGGCAGCTGGCTGGGAACTCAGCGAGACCCAGCCAGCAGCCGAGATCTCACGTGAGTTTGGGCGAGATTCAAGATGGCCGCCGCGTGGGGTGGGTAGTGAGTGCTTGGGGGCTGCGTGCAGGAACTTCCAGCAACGCAGCCTCCACCCCCACCCCACCCCGGTGCAGAAGCAGCAGCAAGCAGGAGCAGCAACAGGAGGAGGTAAGAGACTGAAGTTTGTGTGTTTGTGTGAGAGTGCATGGGGTCTTTGAGTGAATGCATGTATGCATGTTTTTTGAGTGAGTGATGCCGAGTGTGTGTGTGCATGCACGCACGTGTGCTGGCAGTGTGAGTGTATTGATGTCTGAATGGGATGCCTGGTTGTTTGACTGAATGAATGCATGTGCATATTTGCAGTGGGGGTGGCTGTAGTTTTCTGTGAGTTGGGGGGATGATTTGGAGGTGAAGTTCCTATGAAATAATGCATTTTAGACCCATAGACCTTCCTTTCCAATTTGTTTACTATAATTGGCATGACGTATATTTTGTAACAGTGGCTGACAATTGTTCATCCTTCTTAAAGAAACTTTTAAAAAATTAACAGGGTTGCTATTATCATCATCACCACCACCACCATCCATCATCATCATCATCATCTATCTCTCTCTCTTTTCTTGCTTGTGGTGGTTTTTCTAGATGAACATGATGGGCTTTGCCAAGTCATGTTGTCTTTTGCTGATTCAGAAGAGGTATTGCAATTTCAATGTAGGTGTGTTTTTCTTGGTTGTTTTTGACTGTTATGTCTGGTTGAAGTTGAAACAAGCTAAGACCAGCTTTAATCCAATTTGTTCCATAGCTAACATTTGCAGGCTGTTACGTGATGCGTTCTCATTAGACCCGTGTACAAAAAAGTCCGTCCTGCTCACAGGAGCTGCCTTGTAACCACTCCCCCCATTGATGACAAACCAATCTTATTGGTGGCATCTTCACAACAATGATACAGGTTGGAACTGGAGACTTATTTCACTGGCCTAGAATCATAGTCACTACTCTTTCTAATTAGACTTTATAGCCAATTAGAATTTATCCTTAAAACAGGATACAGTATTGCAAAAACATGTTCATGCTGAAAACACAAAAGTGATAATCTGGCAATACACAATACTACTGACAGTATAAAAACTGTGGCACTTAAACATATTCTTTCTGAGGTGGGGGAACACATTTTATGATTCTTTCATTCTTGCTTATTGATTATGTGTGACTGCCTATGTATGGTGATTAGCTGGTGGAGGGAATGGAAGAAGAGTTGAATGTACTAGGATAGACAAAGAAACTTGCTATTAAGGAGGGAAGCATGGGGTAAACTTCACAATATTAACACTATAAATGTTTTGGGAAAACAACAATTGGAAGAGAGCACATCTTTATACAGGAGTAAAACAATTTCACTCAAAGTTCTATTTTTATTCAGCTGAGATATCAGTTCTTGATGGGACTGAAATTTCTAGAGCTTCTTCAAAAGCAAGTTTTCTTGCAACTGGTGTCATCTGGACTCTGGTCTTCTGTACTGCAGTTCATCTGGGTTCCATCTTTCATTATTACTTTTCTGAGAAGACTTCTTGCATCTCTTTAGGGTTATGATGGTGTTTGCAAAAACCTGCATAGGAAATTAACTACAAAGAGGCATGGATCGCTGGATGAAGAGCAATAACAAAACAACTATGTATATGAATCTGCATCTTTTTTTTTCTCCTTAAGATTTAGAGGCTAAATTTTTACTCTGCACATGTTCTTGGCTATTATTATTATTATTATTATTATTATTATTATTATTATATAAAGCACCATCAATGTACATGGTGCTGTACAGAGTAAAACAGTAAATAGCAAGACCCTGCCGCATAGGCTTATATTCTAATAAAATCATAGTAAAACAATAAGGAGGGGAAGAGAATGCAAACAGGCACAAGGTAGGGTAAAACTAACAGTATAAAGTCCGGCTAGGCTGCCAAGGGCTAGTTAAAGCTGAGTGAAACTTTCAATCAGGGGGCTTTGGGGGTGGCAGCATTTCTTATTCTTTAAACATACTTGCATGGCTGGCTAGAATAAAGAAAACTAAAGCAATTACTCTGAAAGTTACTGGTGCTCTTTGTGCAAAGCTTGACTGAGTAATTGCAATTGAAAAAGGCTAATAGTCAGGGGGCTTTACAGTCCATTCTTTGGACTGCAAGCAAAGGACACTCTCAGCTTTAGTTAGGCAAATGCTATGCTCTGTCTTGGAGGGGCTCTCCTTGTGCCTTACAAGGGACTACCCAATGCGTGTAAACCCAATTTAATGTTTCTGCCATGCCAAGTTGTAAAGAAACTCCTATGGCATGCTCAGAAATAGAAATTAAAAATATAAAGCATGTTAAAGAATGCTACATAAAACAACATAAATCTGAACTATTATTATTATTACTATTATTTATATAGCACCATCACTGTACATGGTGCTGTACAGAGTACACAGTAAATAACTAGTAGCAAAGTCTAATAAAGAAAACATTGTGTTTGCAAACCAGCTGTTGCTTCCTGATAAGCATCCTGTTCATACCAGAAAAACTTCAAAAATAGAGCCTCCAACGGCAAGAAGAGTCTACCTCAAACCTGAATTAAATTTAAAAATTAACCTAGTTTTCTCTGTAATCTATTAAGAGAGGCCTTCAAGAGGCCGCTGGACAACCATCTGTCAGGCATGCTTTAGGGTGGATTCCTGCATTGAGCAGGGGGTTGGACTAGATGGCCTTGTAGGCCCCTTCCAACTCTGCTATTCTATGATTCTAAATAGTCTCAAAGTGCAGCCACCAGAGTGTAGACAAAAATTACACGCATTGGGTAGTCCCTTGTAAGGCACAAGGAGAGCCCCTCCAAGAACCAAGGCCTTGCAAAACAATTCTAGCAATTCTAACTTTTGCAGTTCTAAAAAGCAGTTTCTAAAATCACAGTTCTAGCAAACATTTAGGCTAAGCAAAACATTTTGCATGCAATATTACTTCAAACACATTGGTGTTACCCAGCACTGGAAACAGAATACAAGAAAGAATTCATACAGTGAACCTCTATGCTAACGTGTGTATGAACAGACACGTGTCTGCCCACATTCTCCACCAGATCTGTTACATGATGTGCTCTCATTAGACCCGTGTACAAACTTGCACATGTTCTAATGAGACTTACACCCACTTCTAAGGAATCTTTTGACATTGGCAATAGAGCGTCTGTGGCGAAGTAAGGCGATTCTAACTCAAGAAACTTACAGCACTGAAGGGGATAACGCCACAATGGCACATTTATTGAGGTTGAAACAAATACAAAGGCACAAGCTAGTTTTGGGGAAAGGCTTAGAAGCAGTTTCAAGATTGAAAAATAGACCTTTTGAGACTTAAGAGCATACACACAGAGACAGCAGGGGAAAGAGTAGAGGGAATCTAATAATAATAATAATAATAATAATATACCTCTCCTTGGGCTGCAGCCCTTTCTTGTAGAGCAGAACTGTGGAGCATTGCAACTCTTGGACTTCGGTGAAGAGGAAAGGAATTAGCGAGGGAAAGCATGGCAGCTCGCTCTCCCAAGCTGAAATCTGTAGTAAACTCAAAAAGAAGAAACTAGCCTCTGTTTCCCCTCCCCCTTTAGGGGATCTTGGTATGATCTTGTTTAAAGGTCTACTTGCTATGGGAACAAAAGAGGATGATTTGCGGATGATGGCTGTACTTGATGCAGCTTGGAGTTCAGCAACAGGGCTACATTAGCATGTGTATGACCAGGTAAAACTCTTGCCATCCAGCAGTCATATTCTGCTTGGTTTCCCCCCAGCTATGTCTCTGGGGAAGGCATTTGAAGACGTCTATCAGGAAATGGTTACTGCTCGCAGTCTATAGGTGGGGTTTTGGGTCACTTCAAAATGGAGTCAGTACTGCTCACAGAAGCTACCTTGTAACAAGGCTAATTGTAGTTTATGCTCTTTCTGAATCATTGAATCATAGAATAGCAGAGTTGGAAGGGGCCTACAAGGCCATCGAGTCCAACCCCCTGCTCAATGCAGGAATCCACCCTAAAGCATCCCTGACAGATGGTTGTCCAGCTGCCTCTTGAATGCCTCTAGTGTGGGAGAGCCCACAACCTCCCTAGGTAGCGGATTCCACCGTCACACTGGTCTAACTGTCAGGAAGTTTTTCCTGCTGTCCAGTCGGAATGTGGCTTCCTTTAACTTGAGCCCATTATTCCGTGTCCTGCACTCTGGGAGGATCGAGAAGAGATCCTGGCCCTCCTCTGTGTGACAACCTTTTAAGGATTTGAAGAGTGCTATCATGTCAACCCTCCATCTTCTCTTCTCCAGGCTAAACATGCCCAGTTCTTTCAGTCTCTCTTCATAGGGCTTTGTTTCTAGACCTCTGATCATCCTGGTTGCCCTCTTCTGAACACGCTCCAGCTTGTCTGCGTCCTTCTTGAATTGTGGAGCCCAGAACTGGACACAATACTCTAGATGAGGCCTAACCACGGCCGAATAGAGAGGAACCAGTACCTCACGTGATTTGGAAGCTATACTTCTATTAATGCAGCCCAAAATAGCATTTGCCTTTCTTGCAGCCATATCGCACTGTTGGCTCATATTCAGCTTGTGATCTACAACAATTCCAAGATCCTTCTCGTTTGTAGTATTGCTGAGCCAAGTGTCCCCCGTCTTGTAACTGTGCATTTGGTTTCTATTCCCTAAATGTAGAACTTGGCATTTATCCCTATTAAATTTCATTCTGTTGTTTTCAGCCCAGCACTCCAGCCTATCAAGAATGTTTGGTTGTTGTATACTTGTCAACTGCTTCATTTGTTCAGTGGTAGCAGTATGCAGTAAGGTGATGGGGAAACAGTGTTCAATGTTAGGAAAGGTTAGACTATGGTCATCCAGTGAAGGATTTGCAGTCAGAAAAGATATTTGAGGGAAGGGGAGACTGTATCACACAGAGGGCTCATCTACACCAAGCAGGATATTCCACTCTGCAAGCGGTATAGAAAATCCAGGCGCCACACTACTGCTTTATAGCAGTATTGAAGTGTACTGACAACTGTTGGGGCCCATGACACATACCATATACCACTTTCATAACACTTTCATAGTGTTATATCCTGCTTGGTGTAGATGTGTCATGGGCCCCAACAGTTGTCAGTGCTCTTCAGCACCACTATAAAGCAGTAGTGTAGCTCGTGCAGTGCAGTTGAATACCTCTATAAAGTAACAGTGTGGCTCCTGACTTTTATATACCGCTTTCATAGTGGAATACCCTTCTTGGTGTAGCTGAGCACACAGTATAGCAAAAGCTTCAACGTACAGCAAAAGCTACAGAAGTAGGAATGAGTGAACTTAATTTCAGATACATTGAATGTCTCACTTATACTTTATTCCAGTGATTTATTCCAGGCACAGTTACAAGATGGGGGATACTTGGCTCAGCAATACTACAAACGAGAAGGATCTTGAAATTGTTGTAGATTGCAAGCTGAATATGAGCCAACAGTGCGATATGGCTGCAAGAAAGGCAAATATTATTTTGGGCTGCATTAATAGAAGTCTAGCTTCCAAATCACGTGAGGTACTGGTTCCTCTCCATTCAGCCCTGGTTAGGCCTCATCTAAAGTATTGTGTCCAGTTCTGGGCTCCACAATTCAAGAAGGATGCAGACAAGCTGGAGCGTGTTCAGAGGAGGGCAACTAGGATGATCAGGGGTCTGGAAACAAAGCCCTATGAAGAGAGACTGAAAGAACTGGGCATGTTTAACCTGGACAAGAGAAGATTGAGGGGAGACATGATAGCACCCTTCAAATACTTAAAAGGTTGTCACACAGTGGAGGGCCAGGATCTCTTCTCGATCCTCCCAGAGTGCAGAACACAGAATAATGGGCTCAAGTTAAAGGAAGCTAGATTCCATCTGGACATCAGGAAAAACTTTCTGACTGTTAGAGCAGTACGACAATGGAATCACTTGCCTGGTGAGGTTGTGGGCTCTCTCACACTAGAGGCCTTCAAGAGGCAGCTGCACAACCATCTGTCAGGGATGCTTTAGGGTGGATTCCTGCATTGAGCAGGGGGTTGGGTTCGATGGCCTTGTAGGCCCCTTCCAACTCTGCTATTCTATGATTTTAACATTAAGATGTAATGTAGAACAGGTCTGTCTTAATTGTGTGCTGTGAAATTAGACCTGTGACCAAGGCCATGTTTGGGTGGGCACGCCCCCTTGGGGGCTGGACATGTTGGTGGGCACGCCCCCTTGGGGGCTGGACATGTTGGTGGGCACACCCCCATGGGGCGGCCATGTTGTCCTCCTTTTTGGTTTCCAAAATATGGTCACCCTATTCAACATTATTTGCCACTTCTTTAACTCTGTATCCGATATTCTAATTGGCAACATTCTAAATAAAAAATTAATTTTAGGTAATATCTTCATTTTAATTAATGCTATCCTACCAAACCATGACGGTCTTATTTTCCGATACTCCTCTAATTTTATTTTAATATCCTGCCTTAATCTATTATAGTTTTCTTCTTCTAACTTTCCTGCATCCCCTGTTATATATATCCCTAGGTATTTTATTTTATTTTTAACTTTCATATTCCATTTCTTCCTAACTAATTCCTGTTCTCCCTCCTCTTTATAATTAAACAACATCAGCTCTGATTTGGACCAATTTATTTGTAACCCTGTCAGTTCCCCAAACTCCTTCAAATGCTTTTGTACTTTCTCCATTTTCTCCAGCGGCTTTTGAATCGTTAATAAGGTATCGTCTGCAAACAAACTGATCTTAATTTCTTCTCTTATCCCTATCCCTTTTATACTTTCATCCTCTCTTATTGCATTTGCTAGTACTTCTATAACCATTGCGAATAATATTGGGGAAAGGGGACACCCCTGTCTAGTGCCTCGGGCTAAGGAAATTTGTTCTGTAATACCATCATTCACTATTACTTCTGCTATATTTTGCGAATATAACTGATTTATCAATCCCTTAAATTTCTTTTTTTTTTAATAATTTTTATTTGTTTTCTACACTATATAAACATACAACATTACAATAATAATAATAATAATAAAAAAGAAACATCAAACAACTGCTACATACATATTGAATAAATGTTGAGTACATATATGTTGAATAAGTATTACCTATACATTATCATACCACAACATAATCATTCTTAACATAATCCCTTAATCCCTTAAATTTCTCTCCAAATCCTATAGTATCTATTAACATTTTTAGTGCTGGCCATTCCACGCAATCAAAGGCCTTAAAAATATCCAAGGCTATTATACCCGCCTGCAAATTATTTTTCTTTATGTTATTTATTGTATTCAATACTCTACCACTTAAATCTGACATCTGTCTTCCTGATACAAATCCACATTGATCCTTTTTAATATATTTAAACATAAATTTATTCAACCTTCTTGCCATTATTGCTGTCAATATTTTAGCATCTGGATTTAATAAGGATATAGGTCTATAAGATCCCGGGTCTGTTAAATCTTTATCCGGTTTTGGAATTAAAATGATTATAGACTGTTCCCATGATGGTGGGGCCTTTTCTCCGTTTATTATTTGATTATAGAACATCTTCAATTTTGGTATCAACATTTTTTAAAATATTTTATAATATTCTGGACCCAATCCATCTGTTCCAGGTGATTTCCCTACTTTTAAATCATCAATTATTCCCTCTATTTCGTTTTCTGTAACCGGCTGTTCCATAACCTCTCTATCTGTATCCTGTATCTTTATTTTCCAATTTTTCTCAATATAATCTTTGATCTCCTTTAAAGGCCTCTTATTTGATGTATATAACTTTTGGTAAAAATTTTGGAAGACTTGTAATTTCTCTCTCATTAAATTATGCATTTTACCTGTATTGTCTTTTATTGCCCCAATTTAGTTCTTAATTTTTTTTGATTGTGTGGATCTGGCCAACATTTTAGAATTTTTATTACTGCATTCAAAAGATTCTCTTTTTAAATAAATCAGATTCCTCTGCACTTTCCCTATTTCTAAACTCTCCAATTCCTTCTTTTTTGCCTGTAACTGTGCTCCAATGTATTTATCCTTCTTTTTTATATATTTTCCTTCTAACTCTATAATATTCGCCTCTAAATTTTTCCTAGCCTCTTCCTGTTGTCTTTTTAATTTAGATGACTCCCTGATACCGATCCCTCTCATCACCGCCTTCATAGTGTCCCAAACTATTGCATGGGTCGATTGCCCTTTAATATTAATTTCCCATATATCTTGCATTTCTTTCTCAATTTTCCCTATTGTTTGCTGAGATTTAAAAATCCTAGTGTCTAATCTCCATCTTTTAACTACTTTATACTCTTTTTTAATTTTTATATCCATATTAATCAGTGCATGGTCCGTCACTTTAATGACCCCATCACTGTATCTATTACTTTTGATAATAAGCTCTTTGATATAAAAAGGTAGTCTATCCTAGAGTAGGTCTTATGTACCGATGAGTAAAATGTGTATCTTCTCTCCTCCCCCTTAATCTCTCTCCAAACATCTACCATTTCTTTCCTTTTCATCCATTTATTCAAACTTGTTATATTTTTACCCCTTTCTTCTATGGTGGGGTTCGATTTATCCTTATTTTTATCCATTACCATGTTGAAATCCCCCGCCATTATTATATGACCCTTTTGTATATTTTCCATTTCTTTAAACACTCTACAATAAAAGGTTGCTTGGTTTTCATTTGGGGCGTAAACATTCACCAGTGTATAATATTCATCTGCTATCTTCCCCCGTATGATTATAAATCTTCCCTTTTCATCTTTTTTTATCTCTATATCATGAAGACCACATTTCTTTGATATTATAACAGCTACCCCTCTAGACTTTGACGTTCCATATGCTTTCTCATAAATATTCGCCCACCTTAACTTAAGCTCATTAATCCCTTCTTTAATTTGAAGTGTTTCTTGCAGGAATACAATATCAGCCTTGTCTCTATTCAGTAGTGTTTCTATTCTTTTCCGTTTAATTGTTGTCCCTAGCCCTTTAACATTCAGTGATGTAACTTCCTGACCCCCCTCCCCCACCTCCCCCCCACACCATCCATACTCCTCTCCCCCTCTCTCCTCCCCGAGGTGGTTAGCCTCGTTCATAGATCAATCAGATCCACAGGGGGGGGGGGGGGGAGAAGCTTCTCCGAATTCCCCAGCAGCAGCCATCTTCTTCTCCCGGTCAATATGTCTCTCATCCCCTAAAGTTATTGTCTTTAATATGTGTCTTCTACTCCTTATTTCCTCTATCTGCTCCCTGTGTTTCTTCCTCCGGTTCCAGTAATCCCAGCTTCCGTAGTAGTTGTATTCCTTGTTCCAGCGACGTAATTCTGTGTTGTTGTCTTTTCCATTGAAATTTTAGAAAAACTGGGTATCCCCAAGTATATTTCACTCCATTTTCCATCAAAACCACCACACATGGTTTCACACTTTTCCTCCAGTTAATTGTCTCAGGACACAAATCATTATATATTTGTACTGGGTTGGATTGGTACATCAGTTGACCCGAACTTTGTCTAGCTGCCTTCATCAAGAGTTCTTTTTTATAATAATTTGCAAATTTAATAATAATGTCTCTGGGCATCTCTCCCCTTTTAGGGCCACTCCTATGCAGTCTTTCTATATCCGAATCCTCCCATGTGACATCTGGTGCTATAACTACAATCCATTGCATAATTTGGTCTCTCAATATTTTGGGATTCTCGCTGGAAGTTTCTGCAAAGGCACGAAGTCGTAGATTTGATCGTCTACCTCGGTTTTCCAAATCCATCAGCTTTAGTTCCCATTGCTGGAACTTAAGATTTTGTTCCTGTATAGATTTTTCATTTGCTGATATACTTTTCTCCATCTCTCCCACTTTACCACTCACTTCTTTCAACTGTTTTTGAAATTCAGAGATGGTTCTTTTCATTTCAATCGATATCTCAGACACAATTTGTTTTTTGAGAATCTCATTATTATCTTGCATCATTTCTTTGATGCTCACCAGCATCTGCTCCATCTGCATTTCCTCCTCTTGCTTTTTAGATCTATTTGCTGTTCCAAGCAGGCTGGCCCCACCTTCTTTCCCCTTCCCAGCTGTTTGTGAGTCCTCGGTATTATTATTATTTTTAGCGTTTCCACTTTCCAACTCCAAGTCAATCCTGCCAAGTCTGGCTGTTATACAATCCGAGGGTTTATCTTGTGGTTTGCCTCTTATCCATGCAGGGAGAGTTTGTTGTTGTTTTCCGCCCTTATTCACCCAACAACTCCCGAAGCTCGGAAAGTGAAAGTAGCTTATTATAGCTAAATTGTTTATCAACAGTCAGTTTTTTCTCCACTTTCAGCTGCTGTAGGCTTTCCAATACAAGAATCCCTCTTTATACTCACTTTATCTTGCTTTGGGTGAGATTAATAGCTTTCCAAAGTTTATTTGAGACCGGAGCTTACAGATTCCGCTGCTACGCGTTCACCCGGAAGTGCATTCCCCCTTCTCCTTTCTGTCTTGCCTGGCCGTAGTGTTGGCTTTCTTCGTGGTATCAGTGTAATTGAGGACCTGGAAAGAGATCTTAGTCCAGGTCCTCAATTATAACGGCATCTGGATGGAAAAGCAGAAAAGTGAGAGTAGCTTTAAAACATGAAGGCAGGGGCCACTGTAGAGGTCACATTTAAAAGCTGCACTAATTGGGGGGTGTTTTTAGTAATGATGTACTAGTGGGATTAGTGAAAGAGGTCGTTTGGTCTTATTGGGGAATATCTGACCCCAAAACTGAAGGATTCAGGGTGCTGGGGCAGACATTCCTGAATTCTCTTGGGGCAGGGAAGGCTGTGCTTCCTCTGCATTCTTCCCCATCTTCACTCTTTCCAGCCAACTTACCCCTCTGGAGACGGAGCAGCTCCTCATACAGGGGAAGGGCCTCTTCAGCTTGCTTCCGGAGCTCCTCCCTGCCATCAAGGAGGAGCTCCTTCACTTCCTCCACAAGCCGGAGAAGGACTGGGTGCTCTCCAGGCATCTAGAGGGAAAGAAAACAAGATAGATCTCTCTCTCATCCCTCAATGGGCCTCCATCCTGGAAAACTGCATGTACGACAGGCCCTCAGGGGGACTCCCATGGGACCCTGGCATTGGGAGGGAAGGGCTGTAACCCTTTGCCCCCCTGACGGTGGCCCTGATTCAGGTTCTTCCCCACCCCTGCTCATTATATGGAGAAAAGAGCTCCCTTTCCCTCCAAGAGCAGCTTGGGTCCACTTCTGTGGAATCTTCTACAGTCCCAGTTCAGGGCTGCTGCCATTTCAGCAGGTGGGGATACTCACGGCCAATTCACGGAGGTGGAGGGCAAACCCGAGGAGGTCCGTCACTGCAATGAGGGCCCTCCACCTCTCCAAAACGTCCCTGGACCTTATCCAGTAGTGCATGTTCTGTGGAGGGAAGCAGCAGCTCAGAATCCATGCAGGATCTTCCCACTCACACTTGGGGCTCCCGATTGGGTGTCCTCACATGTGAGCAAAACTAAAATTCTCCTGCATCCCCACTCACCTCCAATAAAAATATTACATGGCCCATGGTTGGCTCTCCACTGAGCAAACCCCTCAGCATAAATTCTGCGGTCTCGTAGCAATATCGCAAGCAGAGGTGCTGAAAGGAAAGAGAGAAAGAGAGCTTTAGACCAGGGTGTAGTCACTGTAGGCTCTCCCCTGCCAAGGTAGCAAATTAGGCTCTGGCAGGAGTCAGCAATGTGCACCCATGGATGCACAGGTGCCCACATAAAAGATCCCTGGAGCAAGAAGGTCGCCTCCCTCCAGCCCAACCATGTTTTGGCCATCCACCCCTCTCCCCCTCTTTATTTAGGTCAAAGAAGGGGCAAGGGAGGAAAGACTCAGCCCTTTCCCTCCTTCCCTGAGGCACAGACATCTGCCCCCCCCCCCCCAGATCACAAAGCTGATCTCTGCAACGGCAGTGCGAGAAGGGATCACGCACCACAGGCCCAGAACATGGTCTTTGCTCCAAGACCAATGCATCTGGCCAGGATTTACCTGATGCTGAGGGGCTGCTCCACTCCTGGAGTTGCTGAAGAGCTCGTGGAGAGCCAACCGTAAGATCTCGGACTCCAGGTCCCTGGCAAACGCAGGTCCAGTTTGGCTGGTAGGAGAAAAGGGAAAGTAATCAGTTCTAGTGAGGGAGGGAAGGGCAGGTGTTCAGGGCCATATCTGGTCACCATGCAATGTGGATTTCCTCCTCTGGAAGGAGGAGATTGGATCACGGGACTTTCCCAGCGATCCAACCTGGAAATCTCTGCCTTGGCTCCAGTTTGTAAGCAAGAGCAACCTCGAAAGAGAATAGGGAAGGTGGGGAAGAGAAAAGGCCTAAACCTCCCACCATTCCCCAGCCAGAACAGATCCTGTAAGCCACTGTAATACCTCAGACAGTAGATCGCCTTCAGGGCGCTAACAAGGATGTTGGATGGGAGAGTTGCCCCAGGCTGGGTCTCCATGGCCACCTGGGAGAGGGCAACAGAGAAAAGGGAAAAGGGGAAAGATTACAGTCAAAGCCTTCTCAAGCCCCAGGTTGGAGATTCAGGGCTCCTCACCCACCCTTCACACTGGATTGCAGGGGCTGCATCTCACTCACCGCTATTGCCTTTGTTAAGTCGTCTTTGGAGCAGGGCAGCTCCAGCTCCCAGCCCCTGCTCCTCCAGGTGGCCAATGAAGTGGCGATGAAGGCCTGGAGAAAGGTCACCTTCTCCAGGCTATCAAACTTCTAGAAAATTGGAAGAATCAGGCTGTTAATTATGGAAAGACAATTCTGGGCCTTCATGTCAGGGCAGAAAACAAAAGCCCCAATTCAGGTTTTGGTGATAGGTATTTGCTCAGTTGTGCTGAAATCGGTTTATAGAGAAACAGAAGGAGAGTCGGAAATCCCCCAATTAGCTCCGAAAGCTGTTGAGCGGAGATTTATTATTTATTTATTTATTTATTACACTTATCTACCGCTCCCATAGCCAGGGCTCTCTGGGCGGTTTACAGAAACCGCCCAGATCCCTGCAACAAAGAGCCCTTTCTTGGACCTTGGGGAAAAGCAGCTCCTCCATGCTGCCATGTGTAGGAGAAGCTCTCCGAGAACCCAGGAACTGCCTTTCTGGATTCCCCCTGCAGCAAAGAGTAGTGGGCCTGGTCCTAGGCTCAAGGTGGGCGGCACCTGTGCAGAAGGATCTGGAAACCCAGGGTTTTGTGTTAAGGGTGGCGAGGAAGGGGGTAGCTGTACCTTTTCTCCAGCCTGAACATCTTCTACGAAACGTTTTACGATATCATGCCGTTTGGCCAGTTCTTCGTCTGTTACGGCAGCAGGCAAACAGGTGGTTGAATCCATTGCGACTGTGGATATAATAGAGGGAGAAGTCAGGGCAGATGGCAGGAGGAATGAGTGAGTCCTTCCCTCTTCAAAAGGCAGGCTGCTGCCTCCCGCTCAGGCCTTTGGAGCACAGACCTGCCTCCTCCTTCCACCAGCCCTTCCCCTGAGCTGTGGGCGTCACCTCACCTGAACCCTCTGATGCGGCCTTCTGGTCCACCGCCAGGGCCTCCAGCCTCCGGAGCAGGGAGCTCAGGTCCAGGGCCTTCCTCTGCTCCAGAGGTTTCAGCCCCAGCGGATGGACGCTGGACTTCCGGCAGCAGCGCCACCAGCAGGGCCTTTGGGGTGCTGCAGGTGATGCACACCCCCTGGCGGACCTGCTCCCCTCTGCCTTGGCTGGCTGGACCTTGGCAGGCCAGAAGGCAGCTCGCAGCTTCCGCAGCCTAAAAGAGAGAAGGGGGAAAGTGAGGAAGGGGGCATGCAGTTCCTTCTCGCTCCATACAATGCAGTCAGCTGAGGCCACTGAAAATCTCCATGACTGACCTGTATTTGGTGGCACAAGCATCTTGGGGAGAGAGGTTTTGACCGTTTAGAATGATGGCCGTTTTGCATCTAGGGCTCCCTCTCTCCCAGGGGAAGTTCTTCCTCCCACCCAGCTTGACTCCCAAAACACTAAACCAGAGCCGTATCTACACTACAGCTTTAAAACAGTTTATAATGGTTTTGACAGCTGTTCGGGCCCAGGACACACTACATATCCTGTTTTCAAAACGTTTTCAAATTGTTATATCCTGCTTGGTGTAGGTTTCTAGTCCCATAACTAAACGTTGATTCTTCCCTGCAAGTAATGCTGCTCATTCTCTTTCATGTGTTGGGTGTCTTTTGTTCATCTTTTGTCCTGTTTCCAAGCTGTTGATTCTTAGAAGTATGCCAGTATTTTTGCCCTTACCAAGGCCCAGGGAGCAGGGGCCAATAGAGTTCTTGAGAGAACCCATTCCTTGAGGCGGGAACAGTGCAGGAGAAAACATTTCCACATGTGGCCGGCACACGGGCCTCTGTGGTTAATGCCACCCTCCGAAAGGGCCTCTCCTGCAGACCGTATTCCCCAAGCAGCTTCACTGTAAGACAAGTGGCCCAGACAGATGGCAGAAGTCCAGGTATTTTGAACTTTAACTCCCAGAAGCCCCTGCCAGCACAGCTAATGGTCAAGAATGCTTAGAGTTGAAGTCCCAAATATCTGGAGTTCTTTTTTCCTACCCCTGCCTCAAATCCCTAATCCAAATCCTTTGCGAGCTCATGTTCCTCGGAGGAATTGTGGGACGTTGAAAGGGTGGATAGTCTCAGCCGCCCACTGCTACCACCACCGCCAAGTTAGCCCACCAAGGGCCACGAATACGGGAGGGGAGCTCAACATGTATAACTACTTCAGAAAGAATTTTCCATTATATTTTCTCTCTTTCATGAGGTTTCTAAGACTTTTTTCAAAAAAGTTTTATTTGAGGTTCATTATTGGCTGGAGCCAGACTCTGTCATACTTAGTGTATACCCATTGAAATCAATTTGACTAGTTATGACAAATCAGTGTGATGTAATGGTTAGAGTGTTGGACTGGGACTCAGGAGATCTGGGTTCGAGTCTCCACTCAGCCAAGAAATGCACTGGGTGACTTTGGGCCAGTGTTGACTGCAAGCTTAAACAGCGGGCAAGTAGCGTGCTAAAACCTGAGCAAACAGCTGTGTGTGTTTGGGGAAGGAGGTTTCTGACATCTGGGCACCTCTTACTTGAAAACCTTTTCAAATAGCTTTTTGGTTTCAGTCTACAGTATGGAGGGGGCAGAGGTCCCTTGAGGGCATGCCCCCTGAGCTTTGCAGCTAGTTTCTGCCTCTTCCAAGCTCCTTGCCTGGGCTTTTTAGGGGGGTTAGGAGCACTCTTCGAATACCTGAAAGCTAGGATCTCTTCTCAATCACCCCAGAGTGCAGGACACAGACGAATGGGCTCAATTTACAGGAAGCCGGATTCCGGCTGGTCATCAGGAAAAACGTCCTGACCGTTAGAGCAGTACGACAATGCATCCAGTTCCCTAGGGAGGTCGTGGCCTCTCCCACCCTAGAGGCTTTCAAGAGGCAGCGGGACAGCTATCTCTCAGGGATGCTTTAGGGAAGATTCCTGCATTGAGCAGGGGGTTGGACTCGATAGCCTTATAGGCCCCTTCCAACTCTACTACTCTATGATTCTATGACCATGTAAGAAGCAATCTCTATTGCTTCCTGGAAATAAAGATTTCTTTAACATGATTGGTTTTGAGTCAGTGACTGGCCAAAGTCACCCAATGTGTTTCATATCTGAGTGGGGACTTGAACCCAGTCCAACACTCCAATCATTACATCGTACTGGTTAGTCATAAATAGAATCCCAGCACCATCCTGCATCAGCCGCAGGAGTCCTGAAACAGAGCCAAGGAAAGCCCCTTTATCTATCTATCTATCTATCTATCTATCTATCTATCTATCTCTCTATCTATCTATCTATCTATCTCTATAATCTTAACCTGGCAATGAAAGAAAAGTGAGAGTCCCCTAGGTTTCTGAACCATCCCATTTAGTACGAGAAGCAGAATATAAAAAATGTTACTCACATCTTTATGGATTCAATGTTTCTTTGGACACCCTCACTGTCCCTCCCACTAACTAACTCTAATAATATAAATAAATAATAAATAAATAATATAAATAAATAAATATGAATAAATAAATAAATAAATATGAATAAATATAATATTAAATGTAATAATATAAATAAATATATAATAAACAATAAATATATAAATAATATAAATAAATAATAAATAAATAATATAAATAAATAAATATGAATAAATAAATAAATAAATATGAAAAAATATAATATTAAATGTAATAATATAAATAAATATATAATAAACAATAAATATATAAATAATATAAATAAATATAAATAAATAAATAAATATGAATAAATATAAATAAATATAAATAAATAAATAATGAAAATAATAACAAAACTCTCCACTAGCTCTCTCCAATTCTCCAACTCCCTCTAACTCACTAACTCCCTCTCTCTCTCTATCTCCTCACAACCCACAAAGACCGCTTCCCCCAGAGGCCTCCTGAAGGCCTTCCAGCTGGGGGCCGTGTCACAATGGAAGACATGCCATGGTTACTTAGCAACCTTGCTCAGCCATGGGCATTGGTCCTCTCAGTACTGGGTTTTTTGAGGGTATGGCCTATGATTTCACAAGGGTGCCCCGTATTTGGTCAGCCTCCTTAGCCAGGTCTGTTTTTTGGCCACCCAAGTCCTGTCCCTCTCTTCCAAGAAGATGGGTTGCCCTGCAGACTGCTGAATGCATGGGCTCTGAGGGAGCTTCACCAAGTGAAACCGTCCAACCAGCCAAGGAGCAGCCTGGGTGCCTTCCTTGCAGGGGAGATGGCCATGTGGCTGATGGCACTAACCTGACTATTATGGGATTAAATGTATAACTGCTTCCTTAGAGGTTTTACATTTAGGACCTCTTAATAATATTATTGGCTGCAACAAGACTCTGTCTTTGTACTCCTGCCTCCTAGTTTCTTTCAGTCCTTCCAAACTATCATCAAGCATCAAGCCGAAAATAAATATCACTATTCCGTTCCGTACATAATCTTTCTTGAGTGAATTCACTTGCTTTATCGTTCCTGTTGTCTCTAGGGCTGGTGCCCATGTCATGCTTATGAGATTACTTAAAACACTGCCTTCATTCTTATCAAGCTGCTCACATGTTTTGATCAGCAAGAGAGGCCTTCTCCTTTGCCCACCTGGAAGAGGACTTAGTTGGGTGACCACATGTGAGAGGGCCATCTCTGCAGTGGCCCCACATCTCTGGAATGAGTTGCCATCTGCAGTGCTCCATGTTCCATCATCACAGGCTTTTAAGAAGTCTTTGGAAACGGATGCTTTTGCTCTAGCCTTCGCCCGATATGATGATTGTGTCTGCTGATTATTATTATTATTATTATTATTATTATTATTATTATTATTATTATTATTGCTGTTTCTTTTGTTGGTTCTTTTTGCTCTTTTTGTTGCCTTATTGTGGAATTTGGAGGATGTCAGTGAGCATGAGGCTGGCTTCAACGTACATTTTGAATTCTAACTCAGTAAATAATAGCTTCATAAATTCTCAAAGCCAACAAAGTGACATCTCACCATGGTTCTCTGAGCTCCGTATCATGTGTTATAGTCCATGGTCCACAGGTAGCATCCAGAGATCAAAGCCCAAGAGCACAGACCACAGAGTGGCTTTTTCTCTCTTCCTTGTTTTTCCTCTTCTGGTTGGAAAATGTGACGACTGGGCCCTAGAGCCCATTTTATTGCTGTTCAAAGTCCTTTTCAACAACCAGAAGGGGAACAACACCTCCTGAGTGAGCTCTCAGGCTCTCAGCAGGCAGCAGTGCCAAGGGGGAGGCCAACATGGCCCATCCATCAGCCAGAGAAGGAGCACTTGAAACGGGCTCGTTTCTCCTCCCTCCCTCTCTCCCAGCCAGAACGGACACTGGCTGCAGCTGAGAGTTTCCCCCTGGGATGGAAGGAGCATAGGATTGCAGTCTAACTTCCTGGCAGGCGTGATGGATGTGAGAGTCAAATAAGGCATAATGTGATAGCAGGGTGACCCTATGGAAAGGAGGACAGGGCTCCTGTATCTTTAACAGTTGCATAGAAAAGGGGATTTCAGCAGGTGTCATTTGTATATATGGAGAACCTGGTGAAATCCCCTCTTCATCACAACAGTTAAAGCTGCAGGAGCTATCCTAGAGTGACCAGATTTAAAAGAGGGCAGGGCCCCTGCAGCTTTAACTGTGGTGATGAAGAGGGAATTTCACCAGATTCCAAATGACACCTGCTGAAATTTCCTTTTCAATACAACTGTTAAAGATAGAGGAACCCTGTCCTCCTTTTCACATGGTCACCCTATGTGATAGGAAAGTGGTCAGGGTTTTTTTTAATAGATAGATTGCACTTGTAACAGCTCTGTAGCCAGTAGACAATGGTGCCATTAGGGTAGGACTTTGGGTCAATGTCCAGGGCTCCATTCAAGAGAATTTAGAGGGTCCCCAAAAACAGCAGAGCTGGATCACTGCATTTTGAAACAAGCAAAGTAAAACACATTATCACAAATACACAAGAGTGGCAAAGACCTAACTGCACCAGTGGCCGTTCGATATGAGTGTTTCTGCATGCGTGTGGAAGAGCTCTCTTTAATTTCAGGGGGGCTGGATGCCAGGTGGAGGGTAGGAGGCCTTGTAGAGAAGGAAGCTGAACCCTAAGATCAGATCATCCATGTCCAAGACTATTCTCTCTCTCTCAACACCAAGTGCTGGGATCAATGAAGGAGACTTGTGGGCTTTGCGGATGTGTTGGACTACAACTCCCCCCCCCAAACCCCAGCCAGATGTGTTTATTTTATTTATTTATTATTGCATTTATATCCCACCTTTTTCCCCTCCAAGGAATCCAAGGTAGTGTACATAACCCTCCTCCTTTCCAGTTCATCCTCACAACAACAACCCTGTGAGGTGGATTGGGCTGAGAGTCTGTGACTGGCCCAAAGTCACCCATTGGGTTTCCACGGCCAAATGGGTACTAGAACCCGGTTCTCCCGACTCCCAGTCCAACACTTTAGCCGCTACACCACACTGGCTGTAGTGTAGTTGTGGTCCAACACTGTGTTGGACTACAACTCCCAGAAACCCCCCCCCCCAGCTAACACATCTGTCAGGCACCAGGTACTGCCTTCCGCCCACACTGCACATTGACTTAAACGCAGCTCTTGGCTTCCTGGGGGTGGGTGGGGGGGTGTTTCGCAGCTGGCGAGGGGATTCTGGGACTTGTTCAGCCCATCTGGCGGGCACCAGGTTGGAGAAAGCTGCCTTGGAGCCGAACTCAACGTTGCAGGAAAAGCCCCTTGGCCGCGCTGGGTGTTTGGTTTTTTTTTGGGGGGGGGCGGGTGTTTAGCTCTCCTCTCAGCTGCTCTGGGGCACGGAAGAGAAGCTCCCGTCCGCACCACCGACGGCGTCGAAAACGAAGCGCCGAAGCCCGCGTCGCCTGTTGAACGTGGGCCTGAGGCGAGGGCCGCCCCAGCCGGTCTTGGCCGCCCTGGACGGGACGGGCCAAGCCCCCCCCCGACCGCCCAGGCCGGCTTCCGAGCGCCTTCGGACTCCCGCGCCCGCCCAGGAGCGCACCGGCGAGGAAAAGGTCACCCGCGCGGCCGGCCGGCTCTGCCTGTCCCTGCTGCGGGGCGGCAGCCTGCGCGAGGGCAAAGGGGGAGGAGGAGGAGGCGCCGCCGCCAGAAGGCAAGCCAAGAAGAGGTGCGAGGCGCGGGGGCGGCCGCCGCCGCCGCCACTCTCCTCTGGCCGTCGAGCAGCTGGGCCGCGAGGGGCCGTGGCCCGCGCCAAGAGCAGCGGACGGAGGGACGGACGAGCGCCAGCCAGGCGAGTGGCGGACATTGGAGCAGGCGGGGGGTCGGTGGGCGGGCGCCTTCCCTGGGAGCGGGGCGGGAGAGCGCCGCCTTCCCTCCGAGGGGACGCCCTCCGCCCTCTCTCCTCCCGCCCCCAGCTGGCGCCGGGGCAGGCGAGGCCGGGCAGTGCCTGCTCTCGACGGGGAGGGGGGAAGCGGAGCGGGGGGCCCGCCCGCACGCCCGCCTGTTGCCTTTCCAAATATAGCACGTGCGCCTCTCGCCAAGAGGGGGGGGGGAGGAGGAGGTGCGCGGTCGGTCGGTCGGGTTGCACCCCCCCCCATTCGCTTCCGTCCGTCCATCCATCCTCCGCCGCCTCCCTCTCCCTCGGTGTTGGGAATCTGGGCCGTCGACCTGGAATTGCGGAGGGGTGGCGGTGGGAGGGAGGAGGAGGAGGAGGAGGAGGGCAGCGCAGAAAGCGGTCCGCCAGCGGCGCGGGCTTTCCATAGCAACCCAGCCTCGAAACCCCCCCCTCTTCCTCCCCCTCCCGAACCAGCTTGGTTTCCCCCGCTTTAGTGTTTGCTGGGGGACGACGACTGGGCTGCAATCTTCTGAGGCCACAGCTAGACCTAAGGTTTATCCTGGGATCTTCCAGGGTTCGCCCCTGCCTGAGCACTGGATCCCCTGTGTGTCACCTAGATGAACAGGTTTGACCCCTGGACGATCCAGAGATAAACCGTAGGTCTAGCTATGGCCTTGGTTTTCTCTGCTCCTTCCCTCCAAATATGCTGTACTGCTTTAAAGCGCTTTATAACAGTTTTGACAACTGTTGGGGCCCAGGACACACTGCATATATGTTAAGTATATGAAAAGAAATACTTGCTTAGTCATTAAAATTGTGTGTGTATGGCTATCTCAGGGTTAAACAGAGAAAGTCTATCTGTGGGCAATTACCTTGAGATAGAGGCTGTTCTGGGAACCTTGCCAAGATTCTAAGTTAGCCTCATCACAGCTGTATGTAATGTAGATAAGAATTGTGTAAGATGTGTATATAGTTTCTCACTTTGTAAAATGGAACTGATCACTGCTCTATGATCACTGCTCTCTGTGTATGCCTCAGTGTGCTGATCTGAACTGATCTGAATTGGACTGCACAGAAGCCTGAAGGAAATAAACCAGCTCTGCTGTGTAAGACCTGCGTGATGTGTGTTTGTTTCTGAGCACAAACAGAGTTCCAGAGAGAGAAAAGTTCTGGCACAATAACCCAACAAAGGTTATGGGCCCAGTCCAGTCCAGGAAGCCTACGCCAGCCTAACCCAGGCAGAAGAACCAGAACTTGGTGGGAACGGTGCAGTATCAGAATCAGAACCAGGAGTCTGCTAAAACAGAAAACTGTTGATGAAGGAAGACATCAAGCTAAAGCCAGTGCTGCAAAGTGAGGAAAAATCTCAGTCGGCTGACTCTGAGGAGGACTCTGAGCAGAAGGACGGTGAGATACCAATTCCTAAAGCAGAGGGAATGGCAGGAGCTAATATGTCTGGTTTGCATCAATTGTTGGAAAAGCTGAATGACTCTAACTATGCATTATGGTCTTACAAAATGCAAATGTATCTGATTCAGGCTGAACTGTGGTATGTAGTCACAGAGGATCCACCAGATAGAGCAGATCCACAGAATGCTAAATGGTTTAAGGACGATGCAAAAGCAATGGCAGTTATTGCATTAGCTGTGGAAGACTCTCAAATTTCCTTCATTCAGTTTTTGAATACATCAAAAGAGTGCTGGAATGCGCTACAAGCTGTATATCAAAGAGAAACAGCGGGCAGTAAAATAATTCTAACCCGGAAGCTGTATGGAATGAAGCTGAAACCAGGGGAGTCTATGTCAAACCATTTGAAAAGCATGAGAGAAATCTTCAATCAACTCAGGGCACGAGGGATGGAGTTTACAACTATACACCAAGTCTATGTGATTTTGTCAAGTCTTGATTCATCGTACAACGCGGTTGTCACCATGATGGAAAGTCAAGAGGAGAAAAATTTAACCCTCGAGTATGTAGCTGGAAAACTACTGGAAACCTATGAAAGAAGACAAGCTTCAAAACAACAGAGCCTTAAACATCCTGTGGCTGAATTTCAACAAAGCCATAAATCTTCTGACGTGGTGGCTGCATTAAAGGCAAGGAAATGCTTTAATTGTGGTTCCACGGAACATTTACGGCGGGATTGCAACAACAAGAAGAAAAAGCAGTCAACAGCAAAGTGGAGAGAAGAGAACAACATGAATGAAGCTGAATCAACAAAGAAGTGTCTTCTAGCAAGAGTCAAAGAGACAATGAATCCTTGGTTTTTGGACTCTGGGGCTTCAATAAGTATGGCAAAAGACAAACTTTCATTTGTAACCTTGGAAACTTCTACTTCAAAGCAAAAGTGTGTTACCCTTGCAAATGGAACAAAAATCCAGATTTGTGGTGTGGGTAATGTATATTTTGATTGTCTGGGAGTTGAACTACAAAGTGTTTTATATGTACCAGAATTAGAAACAAACCTTCTAAGTGTGTTTCAGTTAACAGAAATGGGGTATGAGGTTTGTTTTACTGAAGAAAATTGTACTATAAAACAGGGAAACAAGGTGTGTGTGCAGGGAATAATGAAAGAATCTTTGTATATAATTAATACTTGTACAGAAAATGAAGTTGTAGCCAGCAAAGTCACAACAAAAACAATAGCCAATTGCAAACCACACCGAGAGTGTATCCATTTAACTCATAAAAGGTTTGGTCACGCTAACTATAAAATAATTTCTAAGATTCCAGAATTGTGTGAAGGGGTGAAAATCAAACCATGTTCTAACTATGTAGAATGTAATGTATGCAGTGAAACCAAGTGTCATAAGTCAAACATTCCAAAACATAGTGAGAGAACAACAAAAAGAATTTTTGAATTAATTCATGCAGATCTTGCAGGTCCTTTTGAGACAAGTCAAGGAGGAAACAGATTTTTCTTGTCTATTGTTGATGATTACAGTAGATTTGGATTTGTGTATGTGTTAAAACAGAAGAGTGAAACTTTTGGAAAGTTCAAAGCGTTTGTTAAGTGGAGTAAAAATAGATTTAAAGAACCTATAGCTAATCTAAGAACGGACCGGGGAGGTGAATTTCTTAGCAACCAATTTAAAAAATTCCTCAGTGATGAGGGTATACAACATGACCTTACTGCTCCATATTCACCATTTCAAAATGGAGTTGCAGAAAGGAAAAATAGAACCTTGCAGAACATGTTAAGAGCTCTATTGAAAGAGTCAGGATTGTCTAATCTGTTTTGGGCAGAAGCTTTGTCCACCTCAAATTATTTGTTAAACAGGCTTTACCACTCTGTACATGAAAAAACCCCATATGAAATGTTTTACAAAAGAAAACCTAGAGTGTCACATATAAGGGTTTTTGGAAGTAAATGTTTTGCTCATATTCAGAAAGAAAACAGACCAGGAAAACTAGCTCAAAGAGGTTTGGAATGTAAACTGTTGGGATATGATACACAAACAAAAGGCTATCGTTTGTGGTCTCCATATCACAAAAGTGTAATTGTGAGCAGAGATGTAGTTTTTCATGAACAAATGCAGGAAACAAAACAGTATGTAAGTTTGCCTGTAGAACAGAAAGCTGTAGAAACAGAAGAAATTCCTGAACAATCTCAGCAAGAGAGGGAGGGGGAAGAAACTGTAGAGGAGGAAACTATGCCTGTAACTATGCCAAGACGATCAGAAAGGGAACGCAAAGCTCCAATTCGTTACTCAGATGAATACCAAAGCAAACAGGTTTCTCATAGAGCTTTACTAATAGCCTATGAACCTACTTCATTTGAGGAAATTCAGGAAATGGAACCTACAGAAGCTCAGGGCTGGCATGAAGCAATGTCAGAGGAAATCAGAGCAATGGAAAAAAATGAAACGTGGGAGCTAGTACCTTTACCTGAAGGTCGTAAAGCCATTACCAGTAAATGAGTATTCAAGGTAAAACAAAAAGAGATGCTTTAAAGCTAGGTCTCAGATTGTAACACAATTTAAACAACATGCGCAAGAGGAGGACTGTTAAGTATATGAAAAGAAATACTTGCTTAGTCATTAAAATTGTGTGTGTATGGCTATCTCAGGGTTAAACAGAGAAAGTCTATCTGTGGGCAATTACCTTGAGATAGAGGCTGTTCTGGGAACCTTGCCAAGATTCTAAGTTAGCCTCATCACAGCTGTATGTAATGTAGATAAGAATTGTGTAAGATGTGTATATAGTTTCTCACTTTGTAAAATGGAACTGATCACTGCTCTATGATCACTGCTCTCTGTGTATGCCTCAGTGTGCTGATCTGAACTGATCTGAATTGGACTGCACAGAAGCCTGAAGGAAATAAACCAGCTCTGCTGTGTAAGACCTGCGTGATGTGTGTTTGTTTCTGAGCACAAACAGAGTTCCAGAGAGAGAAAAGTTCTGGCACAATAACCCAACAATATACAGGTTTCAAAACGTTTTCAAAGTGCTTTAAAGCGCTTTAAAAGCAGTAGTGTAGATCCCCGCTAAGAGGAAGTTTGGTGGGATGACATGTTGGGGCGGGGGGGGGGGGAGGGCGGAAGAGAACGGAGGGATTTAAATTTCCAGTCCGGAAGGGGTTAATTAGGGTGACCCTATGGAAAGGAGGACACGGCTCCTGGATCTTGAACAGTTGCATAGGAAAGGGAATTTCAGCAGGTGTCAGTTCCTTTGCATGCAGCACCTGGTGAAATTCCCCCTTTCATCATAACAGTTAAAGTTGCAGGCGCTATACTAGAGTGACCAGATACAAAAAGAGGGCAGGGCTCTTGCAGCTTTAACTGTTGTGATGAAGCGGGAATGTCACCAGGTGCTGCATTGCATAACAATGACAGCTGCTGAAATTCCCTTTCCTATACAACTCTTTACGCCGCCCTGAGGTCGTAATGATACAGGGCGGGATATAAATGTTTTAAATAAATAAATAAATAAAGAGACAGGAGCCCTCTCCTCCTTTCATAGGGTCACCCTAGGTAGGGGTACATTAAAGGATGGTGGGAGGCGGCCCTCTCTTGGTGAAGGGTAGAGATGTCCGTCGCTGGAAAATCCGGTTCTGTTTTGGCTCGACAGTTCCGTGGTGTGTACGACTCACTTTGCATCTGTGAGCCGAGCTGGGGGCAGTTCCCCAAACTCTAGAAACTATTTTTTCATATACATTTAGAGGGGGTTTCCTTGGAGTTGTGCAAATTTCTGAGCAACTTGCACAAATTTGGCCACTGTTTGTGCAAATTGGGGCATAATTTGTGCAAACTGCTCAGAAATTTGCACAAATTTCCAGAGCTCCCCACCCTCAAATACGTAGAATTCCTGGAAAATCCACAAAACGCAGCAGGAACCCAAATGACATCCAGGGGGGCATGTCTAATAAAACTCAAACCCCCCGCAAAAAAACCCCACCCCAGATTTCTCTGACATTCCCTAGTGGAAGGTAGTGGAAGGTGAGCTGCCAGACAGGCTACTGTATATGTTCTTTACCGTATATGTTCAGGTGTTCTGAACTTGACAGGGCTCCTCTTTGCGTGTCCCATTCACTTGCACCCATGGCTGTTGTGGAACTGTTGTTTTTTTTTAAAAAAAAATAATCATTTTATTTGCAACGGAACAATAACAACGACAACAAGAACTTCAGCAACAAAAAAGCAAAAAAAAAAAAAAAAAGGGGGGGAAGGAATGGAGAAATGATGTCATAAAATGTATCAATATACAGTAATCATTAACATCTCCCTTCATATGGGGGACGGGGGGGGGAGAGAGAGAGAAACATAAAGTGGGTGGAGAGGAGATTTAACGCTTCCATTGCAAATATATATATTAATATAAGTGGTCCATATATCTAAATAAGCATCCATACGATATTGATGGTTGTAGCAGATACACTCAAATCTAGCAAAAGCAGTCCTTGGAGTGACTGGTGGTGGGTGTGTTCCCGTCCCAAGCTTGGAGTATAAGTCTCTTTGCAGCTGCAAGGACTCTCAGTGTCCATGTTTGCTCCATCTCTAAATCCCCACATCAGAGGGATGTCATTCAAAAGCGTGTGTACATCCACTATTTTCACAGATTTTTCAAGAGCGTAATTTATACCAGCAATAACTTCCAAGCAAAATGATGCCACCCTGGGACATGCTGACATCATATGCCTCCACAAGTGATGAAGAATTTGAACTCATGTCTTCAGATCTAGACAGCACTAGATCTAGACTGTTGCTAGAATGGATCCCCGTTTGAGATCTAATTCAGGACTGAATGCTGGATTGTCCCATGATGTGGAAAATACCTTAGGATGCCTCTAGAATTGGTTGGCGGTGGGGGAGACATTAGGCCTGTTCAGACAACACGCGAAGCCATGGCTAGGCTGCTAATCCTTTTGCAGCAAAGGATTAGTGAGCATTTTTAAAACATGATTATGCAGCCACCATGGTTAGGAATGGTTCACACAACATGCTAATTCATGGTTCACACAACACGCTAAACCGTGATATTTACCTCAAAATGCTTAACCACCCTGGCTTAGTGTGTTGTCTGAACAGGGTCATTCTCTTCCAGTTATAACCCTCCCATGTTCTTCCACTGCTTTTTCCATCTTTTTCCCCCTACCATAAGAGGAAAAGGCAGAATAACTGCACAATGCCTTTTGATTAGAAAAGATACTGATATATTTTTCAATAGATATACGCAAGAAGTAACAGCTCCACTCCACTCTGAACTGGTCAAATGTCACTTCAAAGACTTTGTCCAGTTCTGGACACCACACTTTAAAATTAATTGGAGCGAGTTCAGAAAAGGACAACAAAGATGATCAGGTGACTAGAAACTAAGTCCTTTTAGGGAAGATTGAAGGAGCTTTGAGAAGACTGAGAGGGGATATGATAGTGTTTTTCAAGTACAGGGTGGGTGGTTCTCAGAAGAGGGCTGTAACCTGATCTCTGTCGTTGAGTAAGACATGAAATAACGGGCTTAAGTTACAGGAATGCAGATTTTGGTTGAACATCAGGAAAACACCGTAACGCTCAGAGCAGTCAGACAATGTAACCAACTGCCTTGGGAGGTGGTGGGCTTTCCATTGCTACAGGTATTCCAGCAAAGACTGAGCAGCCATCTGTCAGGGATGTTCAAACTAGATTCCTGCACTGGGCAGGGGATTGGACTCAATAGACTCAGTGGACCCGTCTAACTCTATGTTTCTGTGATTGGTAATCCTCTGGTTTTGAAGCAGTGAATGTCATGGCCCAGTGGGGACTAGAACCCTGATCTCCTGAGTCCCAGTCCAAGACTAACTGCTACAGACCACACTGGCTCTCCGCCTCTGCAACAGATGGAGTAAGGGTCATGTGTCCATCACTTCTAGGATGCTAGGGAGACTTCAGCCTTCTGGTGTTTCCTACTAGTGCTGAATATGAGCCAACAGTGTGACATGGCTGCAAGAAAGGCAAATGCCATTTTGGGCTGCATTAATAGAAGTATAGCTTCCAAATTGCGTGAGGTACTGGTTCCTCTCTATTCAGCCCTGGTTAGGCCTCATCTAGAGTATTGCGTCCAATTCTGGGCTCCACAATTCAAGAAGGATGCAGACAAGCTGGAGTGTGTTCAGAGGAGGGCACCCAGGATGATCAGGGGTCTGGAAACAAAGCCCTATGAAGAGAGACTGAAACAACTGGGCATGTTTAGCCTGGAGAAGAGGAGATTGAGGGGAGACATGATAGCACTCTTCAAATCCTTAAAAGGTTGTCACACAGAGGAGGGCCAGGATCTCTTCTCGATCCTCCCAGAGTGCAGGACACGGAATAACGGGCTGAAGTTACAGGAAGCCAGATTCCGGCTGGACTTAGGAAAAACTTTCTGACTGCTAGAGCAGTATGACAATGGAACCAGTTCCCTAGGGAGTTTGTGGTCTCTCCCACACTAGAGGCCTTCAAGAGGCAGCTGGACAACCATCTGTCAGGGATGCTTTAGGGTGGATTCCTGCATTGAGCAGGGGGTTGGACTCGATGGCCTTATAGGCCCCTTCCAACTCTACTATTCTGTGATTCTATGATTCTAAGGTGGCTGCTGATGTGGCCAGTCTGGGATTGTGGGTGGAGAGGGGGGTTGACTTAGCTTTCCCCCCCTCCGGTGCTGAAAAGGCTCAGGTTGGCTCAGCCGGCAGGGGAGCGTTGTGTATTGAAGCTCCATTTCTATAGAACCCCAGGGACTTCGGAGTCCGCTTTTGCGAGGGGGATTTTAACTCCCTAAAAGTGTGTAGGGGGAGGGGGGTTGTTAAGGAGGGAGTGTGCCTCTTAAGTAGGCAGAAACAAACAGCTGTGATTTTTACATTGGGAGCGAGTACAGTTTTCTGACAAAGAAGCCAAGTAGGGACAATGGAACTTACCGTGGGAGTAGAATCGATTGTAATGACACGGAGGCAACGGAGAGGGGAGGGTATGGGTGAATGTGAATTTAAAAACAACTCTTAATTCAAGGATACCCAATTAAAATGTACTGCCTGACATCTTCCCCGTCTCCCAGCAGAAACCCAGTGGCCATAGTCGTAATTTTTACTAACCTTGTCAATTACATTTTAATTGAAAAAAGCATCAACAAACACCCAGACATACATCCGCCTCTTCCCAATATTCTCCCAACACCCAGTGCCGGCTGCAGGGTTTTGAGGGACCTTGGGCAGGGTGCCCTCGCTGAGCCTCTTTCCTCAGTAAACCTACCTTTTCGCTTCCATTGTCACCACCTGCAATTGCTCCGCATTCCCTTTCTCATCATTGCCACCGCTGGCTTGCTTGACGGGCAGAGAGCTAAGGAGGGAAATTTGTAATGATGAACCAATAGTAGCAACACAGAATCCAGCGTCAGAGGCAGGAAATTCCTACTTTGCCTCAGTCTTCTCCCAAAAGCGGGTCTATGATGCCATGCTTCTCGCCTGCCCAAGGACCTCCACTTCCGTTACTCGGCTCCGTCCTTTTTCTTCTGCTGCCCCTTACGCCTGGAACGCTCTTCCAGAACACTTGAGAACTACAAACTCAATCACTGCTTTTAAAACTCAGCTAAAAACTTTTCTTTTCCCTATAGCCTTCAAATATTGAGTTTGTTCTGACTCTATACTGTTAGCTTCACCCCACCCAGTGCCTGTCTACACTTCCCTGTGCCTGTTTGCATTCTCCTTCCCTCTTTATTGTTTACTACAACTTATTAGATTGTAAGCCTATGCGGCAGGGTCTTGCTATTTACTGTGTTATCTGTACAGCACCATGTACATTGATGGTTCTATATAAATTAATAATAATAATAATAATAATAATAATAATAATAATAATATGACTCCCCTGGAAAAAGTGAAGCAGAAGTTGAGGGGGCAGGATCGCAGTTTGAGATTGATAAACAAATGGTCAAAGAACACCTAATTTCCTTGAATGAGTTCAAATCTCCAGGGCCTGATGAACTGCATCCTAGAGTAGTGAAGGCGCTAGCGGAAGAACTCTCAGAACCTTTGTCTATTATCTTTGCAAAATCATGGAAGACGGGTGAGGTGCCGGAAACCAGATTCCAGCTGGACATCAGGAAAAACTTCCTGACTGTTAGAGCAGTGCGACAATGGAACCAGTTACCTAGGGAGGTTGTGGGCTCTCCCACACTAGAGGCCTTCAAGAGGCAGCTGGACAACCATCTGTCAGGGATGCTTTAGGGTGGATTCCTGCATTGAGCAGGGGGTTGGGCTCGATGGCCTTTTAGGCCCCTTCCAACTCTGCTATTCTATGATTCTATGAAACCTATATGCACCAGTTGCAGGGGGACATGGGTGGGAGGGTGGTGTTGCGCCGGGTCCTGGTTGTGGGTTCCTGGTTGGCAGCTGGTTGGCCACTGTGGCCTGTTCAGATGAGCGTATTTGAACCGTGGTTATGTGGCCACCATAGTTAGGAATGGTTCACACAACACGCTGAGCCATAACGTTTCCCTCAAAATGCTTAACCACTGTGGCTTAGCATGTCATCTGGACAGGGTCTGTGTGAACAGAGTGCTGGACTAGATGGATCCTTGGTCTGATCCACCATTGCTCTTCTTATGTTCTTAGAAAACATGTCACAATTTTTAAAAGATGTCTGCAGTGGATTGTAAAGGAGATAATTGTTATAGACCTTTTGCAAAGATGTGATACTGTCTGGTTGCTTTTATTGGTATTCTGTATTGCTACATCTTTTATTATTATTTTTTGTATTGCTATATTTCGTATGGACAAATCAATTTCATTCATTCATTCAGATTAACAAAGCTTCCCCCAAGAATGCAGAATGCATTCAAAGATTGAACGGACACAGATCCGACATCAGAAATGGCAGCGTTCAAAAACCAGTAGGAGAACGCTTGAGCCTCCCAAGACACTTTGTCACTGACCTTAAAGTGGCCATCGCGGAGCAAAGAACTTCAAAGGGAGATTAGAGCGAAGGACTGCTGAGTTGGAATGCATCAACAGGTTTAATTCTAGCACCAGAGGCTTGAATCAGGATAAAGGATTTTTATCATACTGCATGTGTTAATTGGCTTACCTAGCGCCAGGGTATTTGCAGTATCAGCAACAACAGCACTGTGAATGACCACTGTCAGTAATGTGATCGCCTATCTCAGTACTTTCTTCATTTAATTTCCTTTTGATGTCACTGCTTAGAATTCTTCACCACCACCAAAACCACCAAACCATAAAATAACATTCCTTCTTTCCCTGGTAGTCCTCCCACATCCTTATTCAGGCACTTGTTCTCAGTTGCAAAGATGTTCTAAGGTTTCTCTCTGGAAGGCACTGGGGGGTGGGGTGTAGCCAGCTTCCTGGAGTGCATCTTCTTTGGCTGATGGGAGTGGGCCAGGCTGTGATGTTCTTCCTGGAAAACATGGAAGTCTTCCGTCCCCTGGCCGATGGCAGAGGCCAGAGTGTGCTCTGTAGACCCAGGCAACAGGCAGATGTATCGAAATGGTCTTTCTGGCTGGGAAGGGTGAAGCCAGCTCCCTGCATCTCCTCCTTCTCTGCCTGATGAATGGGGCCGGGTTGGTCTTCCTGTTTCTGGGGAACATGGGTGGGAGGGTGCTGTTGCACCGTGTCCTGCGTGTTCATCCCTGGCTGATGGCTGCTTGGCCACTGTGTGAACAGAGTGCAGGACTAGATGGACCCTTGGTCTGATCCAACAGGGCTCTTCTTATGTTCTTATGTTCTTACCGTGCTGTTCTTCCTGGGAGGCAAGGGATGCAGCCTCCCAGTCGATTGACAGGCATGGCCACACACAGCCAGTGTCGGAAGCTGTTGACGTCGGGCAGTGAGCGGCTGGTGTGAGGATGGTTGTTGTTGGCTGCTGTGAAATGAAATTGTTGCGTTTCAGATATCCAGGGACTAGGCGGTGGCAGAATTTGCCTGTGAAGTGAAGAACAGGGAGTGCTATCTAAAAATGGTTGCTCCGCTTTGTCTTGCATATTTCGGGCGGTGCCCAAGGCCCTCCCGCTCTTTTTCAGATGAAGTTTGGATCTCCTCTGCCCTGTCAGGGTAGGTAAGATTGGGCACATCGCTGCAGCTTTTTTGGTGGTGGCCCCACGGCTGTATTTTACTCTCTTATGGATTGTTTGCAAAAAGCCCAGAGAGCTTCGGCTATTGGGTGGCATAGAAATGTAGTGAATGAGATGCTGCTGCTGATTAATAATAATGTGCTTCCTAGAGAGAGCTCCCTGAGCGCTCAGCAAATGCATGTTCCAAAGCCTACATTTCCCAGGCTTCCCCAGAGGTTTGTAGGAAATGCCTATAGACCTTCTCTCTTTTCAGTGGCTTATTGGATCAACCCAGTCATTTTGCAATGGCGTAATCAGTTCTCTTTGTCTGATGGGTTTTTGAGTGTTTTGGCCTTGGATATTACAATCTGCCTAGAATGGATACCAGTTAGATCTTCTTTTTTAAAACGAATTCACACGTTTAAATACATTCAGAGTTTATGCCTGTTGTCATCGAGGGGTTGGGTATTGGGAGATGAGAGTTCAAATACTGTGACTGAGGAGGGTGTGGAACATACTGATTAGGGTGACCCTATGAAAAGGAGGACAGGGCTCCTGTACCTTTAACAGTTGTATTGACAAGGGAATTTCTGTAGGTGTCGTTTGTATATATGGAGAACCTGGTGAAATTTCCTCTTCTTCACCACAGTTAAAGCTGCAGGTGCCCTGCCCTCTTTTAAATCTGGTCACTCTAGGATAGCTCCTGCAGCTTTAACTGCTGTGATGAAGAGGGAATTTCACCAAGTTCTCCATATATACAAACGACACCTGCTGAAATTCCCTTTTCTGTGCAACTGTTAAAGATACAGGAGCCCTGTCCTCCTTTTCATAGGGTCACCCTAGTAATACTGATGGCTACCAACCATAGCAATAGTGCTGCCTGGCTTTTTAAGGTCTTCATTTTAGTCCCAGTGGTTTGAATTCTGTCTGATTTTGGAAGAGGGTTTTTTTTTTTTGGAATCTATGGTGTGTATTATGGTGCTGTTGGGTAGTTGTTGTTGCTGCTGTTTTAAAAAAATTGCTTGCAGATTTGATTATATTTTATTGTGTCTGAATTTGTACCAGCAGGGGTGTACAACCTCTTTCAACCCGAGGTCTGAAATCCATTTCAGAATCTCTTGGGGGTGTCATGTCTAACCCTACTGCCCCTGTTTTGGGAGAAGGTATTTCAGGAAATCAATCAGAATCAGATTCAGAAATAGAGGCGGTGGCGCCAGACACCAGCCAGGCTGTACCTATGGGAAAAGAAGCTTTCATGGGCGATTCCCCAGCTGGGAGTCAGCCCTCTCCAGAGCTTATCTCCTCAAGGCCAAATCCTACACACTCAGTGGGAAGTGAGCTTTCTTCCTGAGGTGAGCATCCCAACAAGCTAGCTGATGCTAGGGTCCGCCGGAAGCTCAAACGCATGGAGCGGAAGGAAGGCGTGAGAAAGTCCGTCCGACTAGGATTGCACCAGAACCTGCCTCCGCACCAGGCTTTCTGAAGTAATGGGCCTTTGGGAAGTAGCTTCCTATTCTTCTTGAGCAGACAATTTTCTTGCTTAGTTTGCAAAGTTTTGAGTAGGGGAAAGTTTCCAAGAGATTAGACTCTCTTCAGGTAGAAGAGACTTTGTTGCTTAATAAAAGCTTTGTGGATTACTTAGCAAGCCTCGTCATTTGCCTACCATCGAAAGCAGGAGTTTTCTGAGAAACACGTCAGTGGGGTGAAGACAAGAAGCAAATGGAGTGGGCCCCCAAAACACTAAAAATACCAGTGTATTTTAGCTTAGAGCTCTTACTATGAATATCTAAGGTTTATGAGATGCATGTCAACCTTTTTGAATGGTGGTGGTTGTAGGACACGTAAACAGGAAGCCACCAAACAATCAGGGAATCAAGGGGGAGGGGCTAGGCAGAGGGGTCAGTTGAGCAACCCTGGAGGGCTAAAGTTGACCCCCCCCCGTCCTGCCGTTCTGCACCCCTGGCCTAGAGAGAGGAAAGGTGCAATCCTATGCATGTTAAGACCGTGGGGGAAAGGTCCTACAACTCCCAGGATTCTGCATCTGGATGGGGGATGCTGGGAGTTGTAGGCCTTTTTTTCTGTCTAAACATGCATTGGATCGGCCACTTAGTCTATGAGACCTTTAAGAAATCTAGAATAGGGGGGGGGGAAACATGACTATGCAGTAGGACCTTTGTTCAGCCCTTGGGGTGCTTACAGATGAAGCTTTTGTTGTGAAATTGTCCCCATCTCATTCATGGAATTTTAACAGGAGAAAGGGGGATTTCGTCATCTTCTATTTGTAACCCTCCTATGTTCACCCACTGCTTCTTTCATCTTTTTTCTTACCATGAAAAAAAGTACTCGGTTAAGGAAAGATAGATGGGATATCTGTGTCACGCCTGCTCGTCGTTAGGACTAGGAGCCCTTCGTCTCTGGAAGCATCGTGGGTGTTAGAAAGCGCACAGATCTCTGGACTGCTGCCCCCTGTGGAGAGCTGCTGACCTGCAGATGGCAGCCTTCTTGGTGAAGGCCCCTCCACCCACACAAGTTGGCCATTGGGTCCTTCTGCATGGGAAACGGCATAAGAGGCCTTATTGTCCGCGTTGAGCTTTGCTTGAGAAACAAGGTCTCACTGATTTCTATCGTGTTCTTGTACTCTTGATTGCTCCATGATCCAGCCTTTTGGTTTGTCATTTGGTCCTACTTTGCTACTTGGCTTTGACCAGAAACCATAGCTCCTGGGGCAGTATAAAATGGGGGTCCTATGTAGACTAGGCCTGTTCACTTTAATGGGTCTACTCCATGTAGGAGTGCCGTTGGATACTATCCCATGGTTCCCAGTTCCTGGCTCACATCAGACTGCTGTCAGGCCTGACACCTAGCTTCTCTTATTAAAAATTAATTAATTAATTAATTAATTACACTTATATACCGCTCCCATAGCCAGGGCTCTCTGGGCGGTTTACAGAAATTCTAAAATTGAGGTAAAAACAAGTATACAAAATTTAAAACTCTAAAACACAGAACATACACACATAAAGCATTAAAAACCGATTAAAAACTAAACATGTGGGTAATTAGGATGTAATTACCCACATGTTTAGTGGGTAAAGTAGCTGTTGATGGGGTGGAAAAAACCTTCTATCTGAGACCTGACTGTTGTAAGAACAGACAATACTGGGCTAGTTGGAACACAAAGGGCTCACCTACACCAAGCAGATATTCCACTATGAAAGTGGTATGAAAGTGGTATAAAAAAGGCAGGAGCCACACGACTGCTTGATAGCAGTATTGAAGTGCACTGACAACTGTTGGGACCCATGACACATACCATATACTGATTTCATACCACTTTCATAGTATTATATCCTGCTTGGTGTAGATGTGTAAATGGGCCCCAACAGTTGTCAGTGCACTTCATTACCACTATAAAGCAGTAGTGTGGCTCCTGCCTTTTCTATACCATTTTCATACTGCTTTCAGAGTGGAATATCCTGCTTGGTGTAGATGAGCCCAGAGTCTGACATAGGATAAGGCAGGTTCCTATATAAAACCTCAGTTACCCATCTTTAAAATGGAAATATTGGTGGTCCTATTATACAGGGTTATGCTGAAGATAAATATGGTCTGACTCTACATGGAATTAAACGTCATGTTTCTGGGCATTTTTTTTTAAAAAAATGGAAAGAACATCTAGTTGTTTTAGATTCTGTTTAACTAGCTTAGGGGGGAGTAAAAAAAAAGATGACGACAGCTAAAAAAGATTAAAGGTGCCTGTGTTTCTTTTCATAAGAAAGAAACCACATGTTATGTTTATTGCATAGCATGTAGCTGAGAATAATCTCTTCTCTTTTCCTTTTTTTTACCCTGCAAAGGGGACACACCCGTGGTGCAATGAAAAAACTGAAGCTGCACATATTTACTCTAGAGTAAAAAAAAATCCAAAAAACTATTCTCAGCTGCACACTATGCAATTAATGTAACAGTTGACCCTAATTCTATCTGGACCCGTGTACTGGTGGCTTTCTCTGGCATTTCGTCAGTAAGGCGGCGCGGGGTGGGAGAAACTGAGTGTAATTGACTTGATCTGACGCGATTTCCCAATAAGCAGAAATTAGCATGAAGAGGGAACTAACCAGCATCTAATCTGCAGAAGAGGGTGGCTTATTTAAAAATTAAAACGAAGCCCCCAGCATTCCCCGGGAATTCTGAAAGAGTGGCAGGTTGTTAGAGGTAGCAGGGAGAGTCAATACCATTGGTTCAAAGGTATCTTCACATTTTGTCTCTTAGGGGGCACGCTTAGAAACATAGAAGCATGAATGCGAAACAAAGGTGTTTGAGAAACATGCATATGCAGAAACACTTAAGTGTAGAGCGGTACTTAGTGGAACTTGGGAGGGACCGTAGCTCAGAGGTAGAGGTAGAGCCTGTGCTTTGCATGCAGAAGGTCGCAGGTTCAATCCCCGCATCTCCAGGTAGGGCAAGGAAAGAATCCTGCCTGAAACTTTGGATAGCAGCTGCTGCCAGTCAGTGTCTACAATACTGGCCTAGATGGATCTAGTGTCTGAAGCAATACAAGGCAGCTCCGTGTATTCTTGTTTTTCCAGGCACAGACTATCATTCTCAAAAGTGTGAATTCGCCGTTATCCACTGTATTGACTGGGATTAGAGGTCAACTTGTGAAACTAACAAGAGTTTTGTCTAGGGTGACGATACAGAAAGGAGGACAGGCCACCGGTATCTTTAACAGTTTTATAGACAAGGGAATTTCAGCAGCTGTCATTTGTATGCATGCAGCACCTGGTGAAATTCCCTCTTCATCACCACAGTGAAAGCTGCAGGAGCTATACTAGAGTGACCAGATACAAAAGAGGGCAGGGCTCCTGCAGCTCTAACTGTGGTGATGAAGAGGGAATTTCACCAGGTGCTGCATGTCTACAAATGACACCTGCTGAAATTCCCTTTTCAATACAACTGTTAAAGATCCAGGAGCCCGGTCCTCCTTTCCATATGGTCACCTACTTTTGTCAATGGCCAGGGAGAGAAAACTGTGCAAGACATCCCTCCATGCCTGGTAATAGCGACCAAGAAGTCCCTTCTGTCAAGGGAGGAAAGGTTAAAATAGGGGCAGGAGGAGCCCATCTGCTACCAGACCAGGTTTTATTTATTTATTATTTTATTTTATTTATTACATTTTTATACTGCCCAATAGCTGAAGCTCTCTGGGCAGTTTTGGTACTAGTCTATATAGCCTTGAGCAACTTTGGATCAAGTAACTCGAGGATATGCCTTCTCCCTTTTCATCCTGCCTGGTCATTGAAGTTTTCTGAAGAGATACTCCTGGTGGTCTCACTTGGATCAGAGATTCATTTGGAAACCATGAGTAGAGGATTTAGTGTATTGGCTCTGCCCTATGGAATGCCCTTCGAACTGAGATCCATCGTGCACTATGCTACATTTTTTCGCAATTGACGTAGACTTTTCTTTTCAGGCAAGCGTTTCCTAACTAATGACTAAATTCCAGCCACTGTTTGATTCATGGTTCTGCTTCTGTTGTAAAACCTTTGTACTGTATATTTTAATTTGTTGTACACCACTCTGATTGATTGATTGATTGAGAGCCTCGTGTAGCGCAGAGCGGTAAAGCAGCAGTTTCTGCAGCCGAAACACTCCCCACAGCCTGTTCAATCCCAGCAGAAGCTGGTTTCAGGCAGCTGGCTCGGGTCGACTCAGCTTTCCATCCTCCTGAGGTTGGTAAAATGAGTACCCAGTTAGCTGGGGGGAAAGGTAATAACAGCCAGGGAAGGCAACGGCAAACCACCCCGCTATAAGGCCTGCCAAGAAAACGTCAGCGAAAGCTGGCGTCCCTCCAAGAGTCAGTAATGACTCAGTGCTGGCACGAGAAGTTCCCTATTTATGTATTACATTTTTATACCGCCCAATAGCCAAAGCTCTCTGGGCGGTTCACAAAAATTAAAACTATAATAAAACAACCAACAGTCTGAAAACACAAATACAAAATACAGTATAAAAAGCACAACCAGGATAAAAACACGCAGCAAAAATTGATATAAGATTAAAATACAGAGTTAGAACAGTAAAATTTAAATTTAAGTTAAAATTAAGTGTTAAAATACTGAGAGAATCAAAAGGTCTTCAGCTAGTGACGAAAGGAGTACAGTGTAGGCGCCAGGCGGACCTCTCTGGGGAGCTCATTCCACAGCTGGGGTGCCACAGCGTAGAAGGCCCTCCTCCTATAAGCTGCCTTTCAGGGTACAAATTCTACCTTTTTTTTAAAAAAAAAAAACTCATGCACTTTGAGCTACTCAAAGTGAAATATGAGACAAAGATGACTTTAAGTAGTGTGTATGTGTGTGATCCTTTTTGAGAAATACAAAGTTTGCTGTTCCCAATTCTAAATTGAGCACATGGGTTTTAGCCCATCGCTAGAAAAAGAAACCTTCATTGTTGACTTCCAAGAGGCCATTAGGTGGGTGGTGGGTGGAGGAGGCCATTAAGAGGCTGGAATTAGTGGATGAAACTGTATATTGGCCGCCCTGAGGCCCAGCATTGGGCAAAAGGCGGGATAATGATAATAATAATAATAATAATAATAATAATAATAATAATAATAATAATTAATGATAATAAGAGCGAAGAGCTCTGATGCCATGTTTCTCGCCTGCCCAAGGGTCTCTCCTTCCCTTGCTCGGCTTCGTCCATTTTCTTCGGCTGCCCCTTACGCCTGGAACGCTCTTCCAGAACATTTGAGAACTACAAGTTCAATCGCAGCTTTTAAAGCTCAGCTAAAAACTTTTCTTTTTCCTAAAGCTTTTAAAACTTGATTTTGTTCTGACTTTTATACTGCCTGTTTGGTGCATTCTCTTCCCCTCCTTATTGTTTTATTATGATTTCATTAGAATGTAAGCCTCTGCGGCAGGGTCTTGGTATTTATTGTTTTACTCTGTACAGCACCATGTACATTGATGGTGCTATATAAATAATAATAATAATAATAATAATAATAATAATAATAATAAGAGACAAACAGGAGTGTATGAATTGAAGAATTAAATGCTGAAATGGTCGCTCAGGTTCATTTCAAAGAACACCTGCTATGGACTGCTATGAATCAGACCTACAAATTCCTAAGCAATCCAGCTATTTTTTCTTTGTTTTTCTGAAGATGCACAGATTCTGTTTATTTGAGGACCATATCCCTACTAGAGACTGGATGCTCTCTAGGACATTTTATGCAAAATTAAATGCTTTCAGATTATGAAATTAAGCCTTCAAATTATGATAGGTACAACTTCAAATCTAATCTAGAAATTAAGGAGAAGAACCTATGCGACACCTTTGTAACACCATGAATTTGAACTAGCATTTCAAATAAAGAATCTGAATTCTTTAGAGTGTTTAAAAATGAAAGCCTGGAATTTAGCGGCAGCTTAAATCTGGTTCTTCTTTGGATGCTTGCTTGCTGTTCTGGGTTTATCCTTTAGGGGGAAATGTTGGCCCATTTTTTTCCATCATTGGCTGATAGATGAACTCAGCATTTACTGCACCTGGGTGAAGTGAAGCTGAAGAATGTTCCGCATCCATGGGGACTTCCTCTGGGTCTTCCTCTTTGCTCATACCTACAGATCTTGTCTGGCTTTGCAGACAACCCCCCATGTCTCTCACTAGACTTTCAGGCCCTTCATCTTCTTTGCACATCTATGTGTTATGCAAGTGCAAACCCTTTAAGGCAAAAAGTCTGAGTTCCTCTATATGCAACTTGCTACTTGACGAATCCTGTGGCATGACGCAGTGGCTTCCATATGTCCTCAGGAGCTGATTTTGACTCTCCAACATCATCCTCTGTTCTGCAGGATGAAGAAGGACAGAGTTGACATTTTTCACTGCAATTGCATTTAAGCTATGTTCTGGATTACTTCCTATTGTCATTTGGGTAAAGTTCTTGCAAGTTTTGAACATAACTTTGATATATATACCAACTCTGGTTGGTGGCCCAGCTACGCCTCTATCTGGACAGGGATAACCTAGCTTCAGTTGTCCATATTCTGGTAGCCTCCAAATTAGATTACTGCAATGCCCTCTAAGTGGGGCAGCCTTTGAAGATGCTTGTACAATTTTTATTTATTTATTTATTTGTTTGTTACATTTATATACCGCCCCATAGCCTAAGCTGGGCAGTTTACAAAAGTTCTCTGGGCAGTTTACAAAAGTGCAGGGGCCTGATTGATAACTGGAACAATGAGGTTTGAACATATAACACTGATTCTGGCCCGCTTGCATGGGCTGCCTATACACACGGCGACACGCTGCACCTCACCCTGGAACAACCAGGGCTGTAAGGAAAAGTCCATGGGTTGAGGTCTTGGGTGAGAACCAGAGGAAAAAAGGGCTCATTCCCCAACCCACCTATTTTCTCCTGCATGTTCATTTAGACCTAGGTGACCATTGTCCAGCTGTTCTCCATCAAGACTATTGTTACAAAGAGAAAATGGTCTCAATCTGTTGTGCCTGCTGCGATTTTCCCCGTCATGGACAAAGCAGGGATGGTTTTCACCTGGCTCTTTTTAATCCTCTTCATGCAAAAGTCATTTCTGGCCATTGGTTTGACTAGAACATCACATCTCATCAGGGGAGGTGGACAATCTCCAGACAAGCCAATAAGCATGAACACATTTGCATGACTGATCAACCTTCAGTTCCAGATGAATTTAAGAATGGCAGATGATCCAGGCTACATGTTCATTTGCTTGAGAGAGAGTCAAACTCCTTCCAAGAGCTCACCATGGCCAGGACTCTGCTTTTCCTCACACTTCTCAGTTACTGTTCAGGTAAGTATACAAAGGACCATCTTCACACACACACACCCAACAACAACAGTACTCAATCTCAAAATAACTATGTTGTGATATTTGGAAGCACAGGAAATGCATCTTTTTATTGTTGGTGCTTATTCATTTTCTTAAAGGTGTCAGTTCACAGCCAACATTGACTCAGCCGGCCACTCTGTCTGTGTCCCCGGGACAAACAGCTACAATATCCTGCACCATCAGCAGTAACCCATATACCACAGGCTGGTATCAACAGAAACCTGGCCAGGGTCCTTGCTATGTGCATGCTGATGGTGGATACGGCAGGGGAGAAGGCATCCCGGATCGATTCACTGCTTCCCGCTCTGGGAACATGGCCTCTCTAACCATCACTGGCACTCAGGCTGAAGATGAAGCGAATTATTACTGTGCAATGAATTACAGCAGCTCGTTCCACAGTGATAAATTCTAATGGGGAACTGAGACAAAAACCTTCACCCTTCCTAACATGTGAATTTCTTCTCTGAACTGAACGCTATGATATTTCATACCAAATCAAATATTTTCATGTTACGACATGAAGCCCAAAATGATCAGAGGTCAAATTGCACATCTAAACTAAAATTTTACAAAGGGAATATGCAATGCCATGAATCCAAATTGGTGTTACAAATAATAATAAAAAATACTTTAAGGTGATGAATATAAAACTCATTTAGCTTTAGTTAAAATCTTAATTATGTACCTGCCCGGACCTTAAGATCATCCACAGGGGCCCTTCTCCGTGAGCCCCTGCCAAAGGAAGTGAGGCAGGTGGCTACTAGGAGGAGGGCTTTCTCCACTGTGGCACCCCGGCTGTGGAATGAGCTCCCCAGAGAGGTCCGCCTGGCGCCTACACTGTACTCCTTTCGTCGCCAGCTGAAGACCTTTTTATTCTCTCGGTATTTTAAAACTTAATTTTAACTTAAATTTAAATTTTACTGTTCTAACTCTGTATTTTAATCTTATATCAATTTTGCTGCGTGGTTTTTATTCTGGTTGTGCTTTTTATACTGTATTTTGCAATTGTGCTTTTAACCTGTTGGTTGTCTTACTATGGTTTTAATTTTTGTGAACCGCCCAGAGAGCTTCGGCTATTGGGCGGTATAGAAATGTAATAAATAAATAAATAAATAAATAAACCCTCTAGGTGAAGATGTTGCGTCATTTATCCTCTGTATTTAGTAAAATTAGAGCTGCGATTTGAAATGCAGCAGGGAAACGTTTAGACTTGTGAAGCTATTCAGAGGTTTTGGCAAATAGTATTTAAAGAGATAAATGATATAATGGGATGGAAGGTAAAGATAGGGCCAAGGACAGCATTGTTATCAATATAGGAAGGGGTTAAATATACACAAAATAGTAAAGAATTAATAAACATTTCATTAACTGCAGCTAGATTAATAATTGCCAGGAATTGGAAGGAACAAAGGGATTATCAAATAGAAGAATGGTATAAAGAAGTCTGGGATATAGCTATTAACGACAGACTCATCAGTAGTATTAAAGTTAAGAGAGGGTTATTGAAACGAAATGACTTTGATGAGGTCTGGAGTCCATTTGTTAAATTTGTACTAGAAAAAGGGAAAGGGAGTAAACTGTCGCAGGATACATTACAATTTTGGAAAGGAGAATAAGGGTCCCGGGGGTGGGGTGCATGAGACAGTATTATGTTATTTCAATTCATTTTAATTTCATTATTGTGGTATATTAAGTTGATGCAACGTGATTATTGTATGTGTTATAAAATTCAAATAAAAAATATTAAAAAATTAAAAAACAAACAAACAAGGTTGTTTCCTCTGGGATGTCCTGTTCACTCATGCTCAGAGATCAAGCCTTTGTTCACAGGCCATCCTCCTATTCCTTACTAGGTCTTAAGGTCTGTATTCTCCTTTAAACAGCTAGGTGTTATGTTTCAAAGTGCACATGCACATTCAAAGGAGGAATCAATGAAGGGCAGCATGTGATGTCATGACTGAGCCTGTGTTCCCAATTTTTTAAAAAATAATAATAATTGAACCACAGTTCCTTTCAGTTACAGCCTCGTTGCACGTAGTCGAGTTTACAAAGGCATCAAACAAACACTGATTCATACAATAACAGAAGTATAAACCCTGAGAAGAACTAAAAACCTTCAACATCGAGTTAGGAATCATTAAAAGAACCCAGGGAAGCGCAACACCTCATGCAATTGCCCTCTTTTCGATCTGCCCCGCCTCTTGGCAACACCTCTCCACCACAGCTCAGTTGTAGAGCCATGGTGGATAGCAGGCAGGACTAGCCCAGTCCAATCCATAGCATCTGCAGGTAGGAAGGGGGAAAACCATGCCTGAAACCATGGAGAGCTGCTGCCAGTCAGTGTCAACAATACTAGGTGGACCAATGGTCTGACTCTCAGTATGAGGCTAGTGCATGTGTCCCTAACCTACCCCTCCCACAACGTCACTACTGGTGGCATCTGTTCCTCCTCCTCCAACTCTCTGCTGTTGCCTGCAGATGGTGACATCAAGATGTGTTTCCCAAATGTGTCTTTGCCTTTAATATTAATTTAGGGGCAGGAACTGTTTGCAGGGGAGAATCAGTGGATGGGAGGTTACTGGGGGGGAAACACCCCTTCACTCTACACATTCCTCTGCAACCTCCTGAGATGTAAGGAAAAGTCCTTGGGTTGAGGTTTTGGGTGAGAACCTGTAGAACCGAAGGCCTGCTCATGTACCCACCAAGTTTTGTGATATGGAAATCTTAATTTCCATGGCCTTTAAGTGGAGCAGGGGAGAATCAGTGGATGGGAGGTAGCTAAAAACAACAACAGCAACCCTGCACTCTAGACATTCCTTTGCAGGAAAGTCCCTGGGTTGGTTTTTTTGGCAAGAACCAGTGGAAGGCAAAACATGCTCATAGACCCACCAAGTTTCTCCTACATGTTCGCTTTACAACGTGGTTACTCTCGTCCACCAAGGACATTGGGTCAAACAAACAAAAATGCACCCAGTTCCCTGTCGCTTTTTAACACTGCAAGGTCATTGCCTCCTGCAATGATCCAAAAAAAGGGCGGGGGGGGGATAGATTGCATAGTGTTCTTTTTAAACCTCGTCATGCAAATCTAATTTGTGGCCATTGGCCTGCTTCGATTGTCATATTTTATCAACAAAGCCAACACGCATGAACACATTTGCATGACTGATCATTCTACAGTTCCAGATGAATTTAAGAAAGATGGCAGACAATCCTGCCTAGAGGTTCCTTTGCTTGAGAGGGTCAAACTCCTTCCAAGTCCTCACTATGGCCAGGGCTCTGGTTTTCCTTATCATTCTCAGTTACTGCTCAGGTAAGCATTTGAAGGACTGTCTTTCAAACCAAAGAACAACAGTGTCAAATCTCATGCTCCTCTTGTATAGTTTTGTGACATTTGCAAGCATGGGGAATGCATCTTTCTTTCTTTCTTTTTACTGTTGGTGCTCATTCATTTCCTTAAAGGTGTCATTTCACAGCCAACATTGACTCAGCCGGCCACTCTGTCTGTGTCCCCGGGAGAAACAGCTAAACTCTCCTGCACCATCAGCAGTAATTCATACTACACAGGCTGCCTTCAACAGAAACCTGGACAGGGCCCCCGCTATGTGCATGGTGATGGGAACAATAGGGGAGAAGGGATCCCAGACCGATTCACTGCTTCCTGCTCTGGGAACACGGCCTCTTTAACCATCACCGGCATTCAGGCTGAAGATGAGGCTGATTATTACTGTGCAATGTGGTCCACCAGTGTTAGCATGTTTCACAGTGGTAAATTCTAATGGGGAACTGAGACAAAACCTTTCACCCTTCCTCCCCAGAATAGGGGCTCGGAAGTTAATATTCAAGAGTTTAAGCTGATCTGTGCCTGTTGGTGTTTGCAAGAGTTGGAATTAAAAACTGCTGTGGACAGAAAGACTATGCAATCTTTCCAACCCCAGGATCATTCCATAATGCAGGCAGCCATGGCCATCTATCAGTAACTCTTCTTCTTCTTCTTCTTCTTCTTCTTCTTCTTCTTCTTCTTCTTCTTCTTCTTCTTCTTCTTCTTCTTCTTCTCCTCCTCCTCCTCCTCCTCCTCCTCCTCCTCCTCCTCCTCCTCCTCCTCCTCCTTCTTCTTCTTCTTCTTCTTCTTCTTCTCCTTCTCCTTCTTCTCCTCCTTCTCCTTCTCCTTCTCCTTCTCCTCCTCCTCCTCCTCCTCCTCCTCCTCCTCCTCCTCTCATAAGTTGTTTCTCACCTGGCTATCGGGAACATTTTGTATGTTTGAATATTGCTATCAAAGATTCACTTGAAATACATCCCCACTCATCTGCACCAGTCAAACTCAATATGGACAGTTATTCCGAGCATTGAGTGGATGAGTGGATCAATCCACAATGCAGAAAACCCAAAGCCGAGGAAGATTAGCTGTACTTGCAGGATTTGTTATCCTGCTGATCTCCACATGGTGTGGACTACAACTCCCATAATCCCTGCCCATTGTCCATGGTGGCTTGCATTTTCAGAAGTTATAGTCAAAAATATTTGTATGGCACCAATTTACTTACCCCTGCCACAAAGGGACAAATGTCAAATAGCACTGCAATTCATTCTAATGTTTTTATGCATGAATCTGATTATTATAGTCAGCTTCATGACTTCATGTTCACACTGATGTTGACACTCTTTGGAGAGGCGTGTTGACCTTCGCCTGTCCTTGAGCTGTTAGGGAAATTTCCCAAACCCAGTAGGGAAGGAACGACTCCAGACCGATCGAGATGCAGAGGCTTTATTTATAGCTCATGATATTTATATGATGATGATATACCTTGTCACATAGAGCTCAAAGGTCTAAAAAAAGGGCTTTGTAAGTGTGTCCAGAAGTCCACCTGCAAGGCAGCATCATGGACATATTTTATCCTTAAACGATCATTATGTGTTCTTTCAGGTTTATTTGAAAGAAAATGTACAGCCCTGAAGGGTAAAACACCCTTCTTCACTGCTGTACTTTCTAAAAGAGACAAACAGGTGTGTATGAATTGAAGAATTCAATGCTGAAATGGTCGCTCAGGTTCATTTCAAAGAACACCTCCTATGGACAGCTATGAATCAGACCTAAAAACTCCTAAGCAATCCAGCTTTTAAAGCTCAGCTAAAAACTTTTCTTTTTCCTAAAGCTTTTAAAACTTGATTTTGTTCTGACTTTTATACTGCCTGTTTGGTGCATTCTCTTCCCCTCCTTATTGTTTAATAATAATAATAATAATAATAATAATAATAATAATAATAATAATAATAATAGAGACAAACAGGAGTGTATGAATTGAAGAATTTAATGCTGAAATGGTCGCAAAAAGTCTGAGTTCCTCTATATGCAACTTGCTACTTGACGAATCCTGTGGCATGACCCAGTGGCTTCCATATGTCCTCAGGAGCTGATTTAGAATCTCCAACATCATCCTCTGTTCTGCAGGATGAAGAAGGACAGAGTTGACATTTTTCACTGCAATTGCACTTAAGCTATGTTCTGGATTACTCCCTATCGTCGTTTGGGTAAAGTTCTTGCATGTTTTGAACATAACTTTGATACATATACCAACTCTGGTTGTTGGCCCAGCTATGCCTCTATCTGGATAGGGATAACCTAGCTTCGGTTGTCCATATTCTGGTAGCCTCCAAATTAGATTACTGCAATGCCCTCTACGTGGGGCAGCCTTTGAGGATGGTTCAGAAGCTGCAGCTTGTGCAAAAAAATAATAAAAAAAATTCTTTATTTATTTATTTATTACATTTATATACCGCCCCATAGCCTAAGCTCTCTGGGCGGTTTACAAAAGTTCTCTGGGCGGTTTACAAAAGTGCAGCAGCCAGATTGATAACTGGAACAATGAGGTTTGTATTATTATTATTATTATTATTATTATTATTATTATTATTATTATTATTATTTATTTAAATAGCACCATCAATGTACATGGTGCTGTACAGATTACACAGTAAATAGCAAGACCCTGCCGCATAGGCTTACAACATATAACACTGATTCTGGTCCGCTTGCATTGGCTGCCCATACGTTTCCGAGACCAATTCAAGGCGCTGGTTTTAACCTCTAAATCCCTACATGGCTTGGGACCGCAATACCGGATGGAACGCCTCTCCCGACATGAACCTACCCATACACTGCGCTCAACATCTAAGGTCTTGTTGCCTTTCGTGTCCCCTGTGCAGGTTTGGTGCATTCCTTTCCCTTTCTTGTTGTTTTCTTGTGATTTTATCAGCATGTAAGCCGAGGTGGCAGGGAATTGCTGTTTTATTGTTTTACTATGTACAGCACCGTGTGCAATGATGGCGCTATCTCAAAAAACGACAATGAGACGAAGGAGATGGCACAGCTGCAAGAGCAGCAAAAGCGCCCATGTCGACGAGCCCCAGGATTCGGAAGGCTGCGCTGTTCTTCCCACCTCTTCACCCCCCACCCAAGCTCTACTGGCCAAGCGGCTGCCACGGCTGCAGGGTGGACGCCTGGATGCCGCTGGTATCCGCAGCGTGGCCCCCGTCAATGGAGAGGTGCTCCTTACCTTCTCCTTACCTTTTCTTCCTCAGAAGACCATGGGCTCCTAGGGGGAAAAGCAGAGAAAAGGGGGCGTCAGTGGCAGAGCACCGGAAGTTCTCTGTGCCCCACCGTCCCACCTGCCTCAAGGAGGGGTGCAGCCCTGCCTGTGAAGGGGGGAGGGCTGAGAGAGCCCAAACCTTTACTTACCGGGACGATGGGGGAAGGATAGGCAGGGAGAGGAAAGGAGGGGGCTGGCGATGTGTCCATTGGTTCCTAGGATGACAAGGAGAGAAACGTACAGTTAATGGCAGGGACCCAGACGATCCCTGTACCCCCCACAGCCCCACATGCCCTACGGAGCTGCAGCCCTGCCTGTTGAGGCAGAGCTGAGCCAGGTTGAATTCTTCCTTACTTGAAGGGGGGAAGACGAAAAAAGAAAGGTGGCGGGTCGGATCCGGGAAGGTCGGAGGGAGGGTGCAGGGGAGGTATCCATGGGGACCTAGGACGAAAAAGAAAAAAATGAGCAATTAATGGGAGGGCAGCAGGTGACCTCTGCAGCCCTCAATCCCGCACCCCTTAAGGCCCTGCCTGTCCAGGGAGAGTGGAGGCAGGGTCAACATTTCCTTACCTGAGGGGGGGAAGACCAGGGAGGGAAGAAGGTGGCGGGTAGGATGAGGGAAGGACGGAGGGAGGGTGGGGGAGAGGTGTCCATTGGCTCCTAGGATGAGAAAGAGAAAGGTGTGCCATTAATTGGAGGGCCCCAGCCGTCCCCTGCACCCCACCCTCCCGCCTGCCTTAGGGAGGGGGGCAGACTTTGGCCTGGAGGGCCTCAGCAAGGGGCACTCTTAGCAAGGGGGCGTCCTACCTTCCTCCCATTCCCCTCAGCCCTCCAAACCCAGGGACCACCCCTCCAGTCCCTGATCTCCCCCCTCTCCTTGCTCTGGCCTCCTCCCTCCACCCTCACTGGGCATGGGCCCCTCCTTACCGGCCAGTATTGGTGCTGCCTGGACATCCTTGCTTGCTATGAACGTGGAGATTCCGCGCCAGGCCAACGGTCTCCTGAAGCGTCTTTTGGAACTCTCCATCATCATGGAAGCTAGAAGGCGGCCATTGTGACAGTGCCATGGACCAGGCCCAACTGAGATGGCGAAGTGGGACCTCGAAGGCCAGCATCTGTGAACTGGGATAAGGAGGAGAGTCTCCGGGTCTGAAAGAGGTGGATGAATCCACCGGATTTCACATTGGAAAAGGAAATTCACAGCACAAACAGATGTATGCACATTGACTTTGCATGATTTAAAATGCTGCAGAGTCTAAGGCCACAGCTAGACCTAAGGTTTATCCTGGGATCGTCCAAGGTTCGCCCCTGCCTGAGCACTGGATCCCCTGTGTGTCACCTTGATGAACAGGTTTGACCCCTGGACGATCCAGAGATAAACCTTAGGTCTAGCTATGGCCTAAGTCTCCTTGGGGCAGAATTTCATGGCCTCGGAGAATGCTCTTTGCACCTGGAGGCCAGAGCACACCTGTGCCTGCAGCCCCAGCACAGCTTGAACCTTTTCCTAGCAAAGGGGGAACCTGTGGAATTGCTGTGGGGCAGGCTGTGTTGGGACAGGGCTGGGAAACAGAGCAAGAGAATTCCCTTGTTAGTTCAGAGCAGTGGAGGTGAAGATGGTCAGAGGGAGGGAGGGATTTGTGAGCCCCCAATTCCTTCTCTTCCGAGAGCATCCTTGGGGCTCAGATCTGCTCGGAGCAAGTCATCCAGTGCCTGGAAGAACGTGCCCCCATTTCTAGGCATGTGTGTTTAGCAGTTGTTATTCCTTTCTCAAAGACAGGCAGTCTGCACATGCGCATTCACCCTCTGAATTCCTCCAGGTTGGGGCTGACAATGTGTGATGGCATGGGATGCTGCGATCTTGATGAAGCTAACCGGGTCTAGGCCTGGTCAGTTTCTGGAAGGGTGACTACCTGGGAACCCCATGTACATTGATTCCTGCATTGAGCAGGGGGTTGGACTCGATGGCCTTGTAGGCCCCTTCCAACTCTGCTGTTCTATGATTCTATGAATCCCTGCCCGTTGTCCATGGTGGCTTGCATTTTCAGAAGTTATAGTCAGAAATATTTGTATGGCACCAATTTACTTACCCCTGCCACAAAGGGACAAATGTCAAATAGCACTGCAATTCATTCTAATGTTTTTATGCATGAATCTGATTATTATAGTCAGCTTCATGACTTCATGTTCACACTGATGTTGACACTCTTTGGAGAGGCGTGTTGACCTTCGCCTGTCCTTGAGCTGTTAGGGAAATTTCCCAAACCCAGTAGGGAAGGAACGACTCCAGACCGATCGAGATGCAGAGGCTTTATTTATAGCTCATGATATTTATATGATGATGATATACCTTGGCACATAGAGCTCAAAGGTCTAAAAAAAGGCCTTTGTAAATGTGTCCAGAAGTCCATCTACAGGGCAGCATCATGTACGTACATATTATATCCTTACACAACCATTATGTGTTCTTTCAGGTTTATTTGAAAGAAAATGTACAGCCCAGAAGGGTAAAACACCCCTCTTCACTGTTGTACTTTCTAAAAAGTACACTTTTTACACTTCAGAATCCAATATAAACTTCTCCTGTTGACCTACAAAGCTTTTCACTGTCTAGCTCCTTCCTATCTTTCCTCTCTCATCTCACACTATTGCCCCGCTCGTGCTCTTCGCTCCTCTGATGCCATGTTTCTCGCCTGCCCAAGGGTCTCCAGTTCCCTTGCTCGGCTTCGTCCATTTTCTTCAGCTGCCCCTTATGCCTGGAATGCTCTTCCAGAACATTTGAGAACTACAAGTTCAATCGCAGCTTTTAAAGCTCAGCTAAAAACTTTTCTTTTTCCTAAAGCTTTTAAAACTTGATTTTGTTCTGACTTTTATACTGCCTGTTTGGTGCATTCTCTTCCCCTCCTTATTGTTTTATAATAATAATAATAATAATAATAATAATAATAATAATAATAATAATAATAGAGACAAACAGGAGTGTATGAATTGAAGAATTTAATGCTGAAATGGTCGCAAAAAGTCTGAGTTCCTCTATATGCAACTTGCTACTTGACGAATCCTGTGGCATGACCCAGTGGCTTCCATATGTCCTCAGGAGCTGATTTAGACTCTCCAACATCATCCTCTGTTCTGCAGGATGAAGAAGGACAGAGTTGACATTTTTCACTGCAATTGCACTTAAGCTATGTTCTGGATTACTCCCTATCGTCGTTTGGGTAAAGTTCTTGCATGTTTTGAACATAACTTTGATACATATACCAACTCTGGTTGGTGGCCCAGCTACGCCCCTATCTGGACAGGGATAACCTAGCTTCGGTTGTCCATATTCTGGTAGCCTCCAAATTAGATTACTGCAATGCCCTCTACGTGGGGCAGCCTTTGAGGATGGTTCAGAAGCTGCAGCTTGTGCAAATTTATTTATTTATTTATTTATTACATCTAAATTCTGCCCCATAGCCTAAGCTCTCTGGGCGGTTTACAAAAGTTCTCTGGGCGGTTTACAAAAGTGCAGCGGCCAGATTAATAACTGGAACAATGAGGTTTGTACATATAACACCAATTCTGGGCCACTTGCATTGGCTGCCTATATGTTTCCGAGACCAATTCAAGGCGCTGGTTTTAACCTATAAATGCCTACATGGCTTGAGACCGCAATACCTGATGGAACGCCTCTCCTGACATGAACCTACCCATACACTGCGCTCAACATCTAAGGTCCTCCTCTGAATGCCTACTCCGAGGGAAGCTCGGAGGATGGCAACAAGGGAGAGGGCCTTTTCGGTGGTGGCCCCCGGATTGTGGAATGATCTCCCCGATGAGGCTCGCCTGGCACCAACACTGTTATCTTTCGGGCGCCAAGTCAAGACTTTTCTCTTCTCCCAGGCATTTAACACCATTTAACAACACTCAGTTTGTTTTTTAATGGACCCCCAGAACTGTTGTTTTTAAATGGATACTGTTGTTTTTATACTGTTGTTTTGATGGTTTTAAATTTTGTATACTTTTTAATGTTCACTGTTTTTAACTTTTGTAAACTGCCCAGAGAGCTTTGGCTATGGGGTGGTATATAAATGTAATATGTATATATAATATATATTCATAGAGGACATGATCCAGCAAAGGGTATATCCTGATTAGGTTGTAATCTGAAAATGTTTTGGAGTAAATTGATCCACTGTGCAATCATTTATGGCTGCAAGGGTACAAGGCTAGACACTGCTTCTGGGAGAAAATCCCATCGAATCCAATGGGATTTCTTTCTGCACAGACAAGCAAAGGATCATATTGTGAAACACGTTGGGCAGGTTGTGTGTGTTTGTGGAGAAACAGATGAACTTCCTGATCCCAATGCTGTGTAAAGCCAAGGAAACGTGGTCAGTGCCTTGAAAACACCCTGTGTTATAAGACTGAAAAAACAGACTATGAAGCCAAGATGTGTCTCCAAAAGGTGTCTCTGATGAGATTGAAGTGTCTTCTGCACCTTTCCCCCCATCCCCCATAGATGTTTCCCTCTGCCCTTTTTAATCCTCTTCATGCAAATGTCTTCTCTGGCCTTCAGCCTGCTTAGAATAATATGTCTCATCAAGGGGAGGGGAGCAATTTCCATACCATACTACTTTGTTGCGATCTATAGATCCATGAGAAAACAAGAATCAAACATGAAATCATACAGTTAGAGCTATTATCAACTTTCATCTAATACACAGAGAGCTTCTAATCCTGGCCGTCACTGTAAGAAATTTAGCAACAGCCAAAGTTACTCTTGAGGACTTGTCTTCCAACAGAAACTTAACATAAAATTTGTCTGGACTTCTGGACAGTTTACTCAACAATGGGGTGATCATAAGATGGCGGGCCTGATTATAAAAGCTACAGGACAGAAGGATAGGCTCCATCGTCTCCACTTCCATATCCCTACAGGGGCACCGTCGTTCCTGATAAGGGACACCAGCATATCTGCCCTGAAGTAATTCAATAGAATAAACATTGCATCTGGCCTTGGAGAAAACAATACGATATTATTTAGCCACTGACAGGTTCTTTAGATAGTCAGCCAGCTGAAGAGGCCCAACGTAATGAACATGCAATGCACTGGGAGAGCAAGAAACATAAGAGCGAGTACGTAAGTCACAGAAGGCTATATCCCACAATCTTTGTTTGACAGATTTAAAAGCAAAATTCAAGCCCAGATTAAGGAGGAGGGATGAGGAGAGACCGATTGAAGCTGCCTTCCTGGCAAGAAGCTTGGACCAGCTATTCACATAGTTGTCCTGAGCCAAACATGAAAGCAGACCTGAGCTCCCCCCAAAATGACTAACTTCCATCCAAAATTTTAAGGCAGACCACCAAGCCCTAAGCGAAAGAGAGCTTTCCCCGGTTTGGGAGCAATTTCTAGCATAACCAATGGCTGTGAAAAAATTTGCATATCTGAGGACTCACAATTCCTGGTGGATTTAAGAAAGAAGCCAGAAGACACCGGGTAGGTTTTCTTTTGCTTTGGAAAGTCAAACATCTTTCAAGCGCTCACCATGGCCCGGCTTCTGTTTCTCCTGACATTTCTCAGTTACTTCTCAGGTAAGCATGTAGAGAACTTTTTACAAGCCACAACCACGGAATGCACAATATTGTGCCTCTATAATTTGGTCATGTTATTGAAATATTTTGGAGCACAAAAGGTTAATCCATGTATTCCTGGTGCTGTTTTCATTTTCTTAAAGGTGTCCATTCGCAACCAACTTTGACCCAGCCTGGCTCCCAGTTTGTGTCCCTGGGACAAACAGCAAATCTCCCCTGCACCATCAGCAGTGACCAAAACTTCATTCACTGGTATCAGCAGAAATCTGGACGAGCGCCTCGCTTTCTACACTGTGATGGTTGCAGCAGCAGAGGACCAGGAATCCCAGACCGATTCACTGGTTCCCGCTCTGGGAACATGGGCTATTTAACCATCACCAACATCCAGGCTGAAGATGAAGCTGATTATTACTGTGCAATGTGGTATAGAAGAGGTAGCATGTTTCACAGTGGTAAATTCTAATGGGGAACTGAGACAAAAACCTTCACTCTTCCTCCCCGCAGAGGAAGGACAGAGAATCAGTGAGGAGCTTAAGCTTATCTGTGCCTGATGGGGCTTGCATGAAAAAGTTTGAATGGAAAGAAAGTCCGTACAATATTTCCATGCAGGGATCAGTTCATAAAGCAAGCAACAAGAAACCATGTTCAAAGCAGAGATTGGTGAATGCTTTTTCCGACATTCAGTTAAAAACAAAGAAAGAATCACCTATAATTTCAAGTTCTTGCATGAACTGTTAACACACCATGCGATTGCCATCTAAGAATAAGATTTTTCTCCACATGAAAATCTGTATATATTTTCATGTATGTTCCCCAAATGTACCCATAAATTGTGTGCATCTTTGAGATGTAGAGTCTCATGCCCCTGAAGGTAGCTTTCAACCTGCTGCTATTTAGCAAAGTTATTGGCTTTCCATCCATGAGGGCGCTGCTCCAGATGGGCGTGTGGACCATTGAGAGGAGAGCAGATTAGCATAGGGAGTCATGCATGCAAGTGGATCAATTAAGGAAGTTGGTATAAAAGGGGGCATTTTATGTGCAACAGGGACTGTGTCCCCCAGAAGCCTGAGACCTTCTCATCATGATGGGAGCACTCCTCATTCTCCTGCTGGGGACATGGTACACAGGTGCACAGGAACAAATGCTCATTTCGCACCACTTCCTTGAAGAGGGAGACTGGGCACACTTAACTAACAATGTCATTCTTTCCCCAGGTTCCAATTCACAGCCTGTGCTGACCCAGGAGTCTTCGAGGTCAGCACCTCTTGGACAGACCATTAAACTCTCCTGTTCTATGAGCAGTGGACAAGTGACAAGTTATGATCAATCCTGGTACCAACAAAAGTCTGGCAGCCCTCCAAAATATCTAGTCTATGACTACAGCAGTCCAGGCACAGGTTCTGGTGACTTCAGCTGCTTCTCATCTTCCAAGGAAAGCTCCAGGAATACTTGGCATTTAACCATCACCAATATCCAGGCAGAAGATGAGGCTGACTATTGTAAAGGAAGCACGCCCCAGCAAGCTGGCTTTTCCACTGGATTTTGCACAGATCCCCAGAACACACGCACACAGCTCCCAGTTTGGAGGTTTAAGACCAAATTTTATTTCAGGATAAGTGGTAGGTTACATGGGATTAGCATACTAAAACTATAAAACATGCATATATAAGAACCCAGAAAAAGCAAGCTAAAAACTAAGTTACAATCCATACATCACCCAACCTTGAAGTCAGCCAACTCAGACCAACCCCCCTCCCCAAGAATAACCTTTATAGTTTCTTTTCCTCGCTCCTTCCCCCCTCCCCTTGGCTTTTCATAGGAAGATCTTTTCACACCTCCCGGCAGAGATGTTAATTTTCTCTCAAGGCCGGCCGGCCGGCCTTGCCCCAAGCGGTTCCTGGATGTGCCAGTACGCCCCCATGCAGCTGGCCGCTTATCGCCCAGTTCCTAGGAACCATAATAATAAAATTTAACATATTAAAAGATGAACCATTCCCAGTAACATTAACCCCTTCCTTACAACTATTACTGTGCTGTGTGGTATCACCCTAGAGACGTGTTCCACAGTGATGCACCCTTAAGAGGAACTGATGTTAGATCAATGTTCTTTTCACTCAAGGACGAGATCCAAACAGCCCTTAAGCACGACTCCACCATTCCAGCGACAGAGGGTTCAAAAGCGCTTTATTGATTAGTAATCAAGGCCTGGTCTCTTCAAAGGGAGCAATCAGACAAAAGACATAGGGAATATGGTACAGTATTAAAGCTTTCAAGGGGCAGGGCCCAGTAGCAGCATCAACCAATCAGAATGTAACACCAGAGCCCCCCCTTATCTTCTGCAAAATATTCTCTTTGCAACAGTAAGTTGCTCCAAGTTAACTTTCTTCCTGGAGCAATGAAGCTATTGTTTTGGATAGATAAGACAGTTACACAGGAGACATCCTTGAAGACGCCCTCGGGTACGTGACATTTCGCTTGGTGTGCAATGGAGATTTTACAGTTTCCTGTTAAAAATGGAGGTGGTTATGCTAACATTAGACAATTATGCTAACAATTTCCCCCCTTTTAAAGCAATTTAAAAACCAACCTTGCTAACTTCTTTTAGATCATTTGTGACTAAGGCTTCACAATACAAATACATTTGCTGGTGGATTACAGATTTTGCAAGATTTTTCACAAAAGACAAAATACAGGGAAGGCAAAAAAGCAAGGATAAACAAAAATCATTACAATGGAACAAAATACAATGCAAGAAATCCCTCTTTTAATTACTCCATATTGGATAACTAGTGAGCCATCTAAATAGATCATCAGTGGGTGGTTCAACTGCTTAATGAGGAAGGCAAATTGATAACAGACAACAAAGAAAAGGCTGAAGTGCTTAATTCCTACTTTGCCTCGGTCTTCTCCCAAAAGAGGGTCTATGACCCCCTCCTAGAAAAAGTGAAGCAGAAGTTGAGGAGGCAGGATTGCAGTTTGAGATTGATAAAGAAATGGTCAAAGAACACCTAATTTCCCTGAATGAGTTTAAATCTCCAGGGCCCGATGAACTGCATCCAAGAGTAATGAAGGAGCTAGCGGAAGAACTCTCAGAAACTTTGTCTATTATCTTTGTAAAATCATGGAAGACGGGTGAGGTGCCGGACGACTGGAGGAGGGCTAACGTTGTCCTTTTCTTCAAAAAGGGCAAAAAGGAACCTGGGAACGTGGGAACTACAGACCAGTCAGTCTGACATCCGTTCCTGGGAATGATTATAAAGGAGCAGATTATAAAGAAGTCAATCTGTAAACACCTTGAAATCAATGCAGTGATTACTAGAAGCCAACATGGATTTGTCAGGAGGTGTAGGGAACGCTGATCAAATTTGCAGATGACACAAAATTGGATAGGATAGAAGACAGAAACAAACTTCAAAGTGATCTTGATAGACTGGAGTGCTGGGCAGAAAACAACAGAATGAAACTTAATAGGAATAAATGCCAAGTTCTACATTTAGGGAATAGAAACTAAATGCACAGTTACAAGATGGGGGACACTTGGCTCAGCAATACTACAAATGAGAAAGATCTTGGAATTGTTGTAGATCACAAGCTGAATATGAGCCAATAGTGCAATATGGCTGCAAGAAAGGCAAATGCTATTTTGGGCTGCATTAATAGAAGTATACCTTCCAAATCACGTGAGGTACTGGTTCCTCTCTATTTGGCCCTGGTTAGGCTTCACCTAGAGTATTGTGTCCAGTTCTGGGCTCCACAATTCAAGAAGGACGCAGACAAGCTGGAGCGTGTTCAGAAGAGGGCAACCAGGATGATCAGAGGTCTAGAAACAAAACCCTATGAAGAGAGACTGAGGGCGTTGCTAGACCTACCGGGTGTTCCGTCGTTGAGGAGCGGTGAAAGCGGCTTTTCCCGTTCAGCCGTGACGCCTCATGCTCCACACCTGCCTTCGATTTGTGGCGGAAGTTTGCGCCGGTTGTGCTGCTGCCGCCGCGAGAACGGTTGCGCAGCCACACCGGCCTGATTGCCGCGGCTTTTTTTTTCGCTCGCTGCACGGTTTGCGCACGTCCGAAAGACCGCAAACTTGCGCAGCCGTCAGCGATGCCGCCGCCGGCCCTGGCGGCGGCAGCGGCGGCAGTGCCAGTGCCAGCTGAAGTGCTGCTGGTGCTGTTGAGGGTCAACATTGATGCGCTCACTTCCTGATGGGGGTCGTGGCGGGTGTCATATGACCCGAGGTCAATCGTCTGCATGGCCACTCTGTGCCTACATCTCCCATCATGCCTCTGAGGTGTCGGCGGCGATGACCGCCTCTGTGCCCTGTGCCCCATCCCAAGGAGCCAACCCACATCTGGCCGTAGCCATGGCAGCAGCCCACAAACAGCTCTGCCCTCTGCCAGCCTGGTACCCACACTAACAGGCAGCGTACAGCACCGCCATTATGCGGCCACGGTAGCTGCCCACCGCAAGGAGTCACCAGCCACTTTTCCGGTCCTCCGGTCCTGCGCAAACTGTCACTGGGGAAATAAAAAAAAAAAGCCGCTCCGCCGCGCTGCCCCAGCTGGCGGACTGCGCGCAAATGGCGGAGGCGGCTTGACCGAAGCCGCTGACCACTCCCCCTTAGCACGCCTTTTCCTGACCAGTGCCGACCGCAGTGACCTCACATCCTCCCACACGTACTCCGAATTACCGCGGGACAGCAGGAAAAGGCGCCCTAAAACTCACTTTTTTAAAGTCGGGAGAAAGAGGCTTCACCGCGGGATAACGGCGGATCCTCGTGAACGTCATCTGGAAGCCTCGACGTGACTGCGGAAGGTAACGCACGCTAGAGCCTCGTCTAGTAACGCCCTGAAAGAACTCTGAACCATTCCCAGTAACATTAACCCCTTCCTTACAACTATTACTGTGCTGTGTGGTATCACCCTAGAGACGTGTTCCACAGTGTTGCACCCTTAAGAGGAACTGAGACAAAAACATATAGTGCTGATCAAATATACCTCTGTTCAACCTCTGTGTATAGTTGTACTGGCTGCAGATTTTAGAGAATGACCACCTGTAGTAGTCTAGTCCTTCAGTGTTTGTCACCGCGTGTAGGACAGGAATCACATCACCATCACAACATTGCCATTGGTTACACCAGGCCTGTGGCAACTTTTACCCCAGCTCCATTGACACACAGGATTGATTGATTGATTGATTGATTGATTGCATTTATATCCCACCTTTTTCCTCCAAGAAACCCAAGGCAGTGTACATAATCCTCCTCCTCTCCATTTTATCTTCACAACAACAACCCTGTGAGGTAGGTTGGGCTGAGAGTCTGGGACTGGCCCAAAGTCACCCAGTGAGCTTCCAAGGCCAAGTGGGGACTAGAAACCAGATCTCCTGGCTCCCAGTCCAAAAGTACATATCCGAAGTAGAAATTGCCCAAACACCTAAGCATATTTGAATCTGTGTTTAAATAAAGAATATGGATTCTTTAAACTGGGGAATATCAAACTCCACTGTTTACCTTTAGCCATGGACTTGTTTCACATAGCCTGGTTTATAAAGACAACGTACTGAAATGAATTCAAACAACACGAATCAATTGCAACTTCACATATGATAAAGTAAACGACCATTTACAAAGATCACGATGTGCCTAAGAGAATGTCCCTCACCTCTTAAACAGGGCTTCTCCCTGCCACTTCCCACCAGCTGCATTCCTTGGAGAATTGTGGGATTCGTTTGCTCCCAAGACATTCCAGGAAGTGTTGCTGGGAGGATAAAGGAATTAATTCCTGTATTTCTACACCTCAATCATGAAGCCAACCAAGGAGGTTTTATTTCATTGGGTCCAAGAAGTACCCAATGAAATAATAATAATAATAATAATAATAATAATAATAATAATGGTGATGGATTTCATTCTATACATCAGTGATTAGTCAGAGGACTTCAGGGTTCGGGTGAGTCAAGTTAGACAAATGTGCTGGACATTTTCCCACTTCACAGCACCGGGTGTTCAGATAGTGTCTGAGATCATCTAATTCTACCAAGCACAGAAGAAAATGAGCCAACATCACCCCTTGAAGGATAAAGTCAGAATAGCAAGCTTGGATACATAATACACAACAAGATTTTAACTAAAACAAACCTACACTTTGATCTTGACCACTGTTAAAGTCATCGCCATCATTGTGGCAGTACCCTAATTGTAGAATTCCCTCCCTCAGTAAGTGACAGCCCCATCCTTGATGTCCTTTGAGAAGGTGCCCATAGTGGCAGGCACTTTCGGGAGTTGGGCCCTGTACTCTTCAAAATCTTTATTAAGGATTTGGAGGAGGAGGTGCAGGGAACCCTTATCAGATTTGCAGATGACACAAAATTGGGTGGGATAGCTAATACCCCGGTAGACAGAAACAAACTTCAAAGTGATCTTGATAGGCTGGAGCACTGGGCTGAAAACAACAGAATGAAATCTAATAGGGATAAATGCCAAGTTCTATATCTAGGAAACAGAAACCAAATGCACAGTGACAAGATGGGGGATACTTGGCTAAGTGATACTACAAACAAGAAGGATCTTGGAATTGTTGTAGATCACAAGCAGAATATGAGCCAACAGTGTGATGTGGCTGCAAAAAACGCAAACGCTATTTTGGGCTGCATAGTAGAAGTATAGCTTCCAAATCGTGTGAGGTACTGGTTCATTTGGCTCATTTGGCACTGGTTAGGCCTCATCTTGAGTACTGCGTCCAATTCTGGGCGCCACACTTCAAGAAGGACAAGTTGGAGCATGTTCAGAGGAGGGCAACGAGGATGATTAGGGGTCTGGAAACAAAGCCCTATGAGGAGAGACTGAAAGAACTGGGCATCTTTAGCCTGGAGAAGAGAAGGCTGAGGGGAGACATGATAGCACTCCTCAAATACTTGAACATTAATTTAGGGGCAGGAGGTGTTTGTAGGGAGAATCAGTCAGGCGTTTGCTAAAAACAAACTAACACACACACACACACACACGCACACGCACACGCACACGTACACGCTGCACCTCACCCTGGAACAACCAGGGCTGTAAGGAAAAGTCCATGGGTTGAGGTCTTGGGTGAGAACCAGAGGAAAGAAGGGCTCATTCCCCAACCCACCTATTTTCTCCTGCATGTTCATTTAGACCTAGGTGACCATTGTCCAGCTGTTCTCAAACAAGACTATTGTTACAAAGAGAAAATGGTCTCAATCTGTTGTGCCTGCCGCAATTTCCCCTGTCATGGACAAAGTAGGGATGGTTTTCACCTGGCTCTTTTTAATCCTCTTCATGCAAAAGTCATTTCTGGCCATTGGTTTGACTAGAACGTCACATCTCATCAGGGGAGGTGGACAATCTCCAGACAAGCCAATAAGCAAGAACACATTTGCATGACAGATCAACCCTCAGTTCCAGATGAATTTGAGACCAGCAGACGATCCAGGCTAGATGTTTGTTTGCTTGAGAGAGTCAAACTCCTTCCAAGAGCTCACCATGGCCAGGACTCTGCTTTTCCTCACACTTCTCAGTTACTGTTCAGGTAAGCATACAAAGGACCGTCTTTACACACACACACACCCAACAACAACAGTGCTCAATCTCATGCTCCTGTTATATAAAAATAACTATGTTGTGATATTTGGAAGCACAGGAAGTGCATCTTTTTATTGTTGGTGCTTATTCATTTTCTTAAAGGTGTCAGTTCACAGCCAACATTGACTCAGCCGGCCACTCTGTCTGTGTCCCCGGGACAAACAGCTACAATATCCTGCACCATCAGCAGTAACCCAACCTACACAGGCTGGTATCAGCAGAAACCTGGCCAGGGCCCTCGCTATGTGCATGCTGATGGTTACAACAGGGGAGAAGGGATCCCGGATCGATTCACTGCTTCCCGCTCTGGGAACACGGCCTCTTTAACCATCACCGGCACTCAGGCTGAAGATGAAGCGAATTATTACTGTGCAATGTATTACAGCAGCTCGTTCCACAGTGATAAATTCTAATGGGGAACTGAGACAAAAACCTTCACCCTTCCGCCCTAACATGTGAATTTCTTCTCTGAACTGAACGCTATGATATTTCATACCAAATCAAATATTTTCATGTTACGACATGAAGCCCAAAATGATCAGAGGTCAAATTGCACAGGCAAACTAAAATTTTGCAAAGGGAATATGCAATGCCATGAATCCAAATTAGTGTTACAAATAATAATAAAAAATACTTTAAGTTGATGAATATAAAACTCATTTGGCTTTAGTTAAAAGCTTAATTATGTACCTGCCCAGACCTTAAGATCATCTACAGGGGCCCTTCTCCGTGAGCCCCTGCCAAAGGAAGTGAGGCAGGTGGCTACTAGGAGGAGGGCCTTCTCCGCTGTGGCACCCCGGTTGTGGAATGAGCTCCCCAGAGAGGTACGCCTGGTGCCTACACTGTACTCCTTTCGTTGCCAGTTGAAGACCTTTTTATTTTCTCAGTATTCTAACACTTAATTTTAACTTAAATTTAAATTTTACTGTTTTAACTCTGTATTTTAATTTTATATCAATTTTGCTGCGTGGTTTTTATTCTGGTTGTGCTTTTTATATTTTATTTTGTATTTGTGCTTTTAACCTTTTGGTTGTCTTACTATGGTTTTAATTTTTGTGAACCGCCCAGAGGGCTTCGGCTATTGGGCGGTATAGAAATGAAATGAAATAAATAAATAAATAAATAAATAAATAAATAAATAAAAATACCCTCTAGGTGAAGATGTTGCTTCATTTATCCTCTGTATTTAGTAAAATTAGAGCTGCGATTTGAAATGCAGCAGGGAAACGTTTAGACTTGTGAAGCTATTCAGAGGTTTTGGCAAATAGTATTTAAAGAGATAAATGATATAATGGGATGGAAGGTAAAGATAGGGCCAAGGACAGCATTGTTATCAATATAGGAAGGGGTTAAATATACACAAAACAGTAAAGTATTAATAAACATTTCATTAACTGCAGCTAGATTAATAATTGCCAGGAATGGGAAGGAACAAAGGGATTATCAAATAGAAGAATGGTATAAAGAAGTCTGGGATATAGCTATTAACGACAGACTCATCAGTAGTATTAAAGTTAAGAGAGGGTTATTGAAACGAAATGACTTTGATGAGGTCTGGAGTCCATTTGTTAAATTTGTTCTAGAAAAAGGGAAAGGGAGTAAACTGTCGCAGGATACATTACAATTTTGGAAAGGAGAATAAGGGTCCCGGGGGTGGGGTGCATGAGACAGTATTATATTATTTCAATTCATTTTAATTTCATTATTGTGGTATATTAAGTTGATGCAACGTGATTATTGTATGTGTTATAAAATTCAAATAAAAAATATTAAAAAATTAAAAAACAAACAAACAAGGTTGTTTCCTCTGGAATGTCCTGTTCACTCATGCTCAGAGATCAAGCCTTTGTTCACAGGCCATCCTCCTATTCCTTACTAGGTCTTAAGGTCTGTATTCTCCTTTAAACAGCTATGTGTTATGTTTCAAAGTGCACATGCACATTCAAAGAAGGAATCAATGAAGGGCAGCATGTGATGTCATGACTGAGCCTGTGTTCCCAATTTTTTAAATAATAATAATAATTGAAACACAGTTCCTTTCAGTTACAGCCTCGTTGAACGTAGTCGAGTTTACAAAGGCATCAAATAGACACTGATTCAGGCAGGCAGGACTAGGCCAGTCCAATCCTCAGCATCTGCAGGTAGGAAGGGGAAAAACCATGCCTGAAACCATGAAGAGCTGCTGCCAGTCAGTGTCAACAATACTAGGTGGACCAATGGTCTGACTCTCAGTATGAGGCTAGTGCATGTGTCCCTAACCTACCCCTCCCACAACGTCACTACTGGTGGCATCTGTTCCTCCTCCTCCATCTCTCTGCTGTTGCCTGCAGATGGTGACATCAAGATGTGTTTTATCATATTTTATCCTGAAACAATCATTATGTGTTCTTTCAGGTTTATTTGAAAGAAAATGTACAGCCCTGAAGGATAAAACACCCCGCTTCACTGTTGTACTTTCTAAAAAGTACACTTTTTACAATTCAGAATCCAATATAAACTTCTCCTGTTGACCTACAAAGCTTTTCACTGTCTAACTCCTTCCTATCTTTCCTCTCTCATCTCACACTATTGCCCCGCTCGTGCTCTTCGCTCCTCTGATGCCATGTTTCTCGCCTGCCCAAGGGTCTCTCCTTCCCTTGCTCGGCTTCGTCCATTTTCTTCGGCTGCCCCTTACGCCTGGAACGCTCTTCCAGAACATTTGAGAACTACAAGTTCAATCGCAGCTTTTAAAGCTCAGCTAAAAACTTTTCTTTTTCCTAAAGCTTTTAAAACTCGATCTTGTTCTGACTTTTATACTGCTAGTTTTACTCTACCCTGTGCCTGTTTGCATTCTCTTCCCCTCCTTATTTTTTTATTATGATTTTATTAGAATGTAAGCCTATGCGGCAGAGTCTTGCTATTTACTGTTTTACTCTGTACAGCACCATGTACATTGATGGTGCTATATAAATAAGTAATAATAATAATAATAATAATAATAATAATAATAATAATAATGTAAGTTAAAATATAGAATTAAAACAGCAAAGTATAAATTTAAGTTAAATGAGGTGTTAAAATACTGAGAAAGTAAAATGGTCTTCAGCTGGTGATGGAGGGAGTACAGTGAATCTCTCTGGGGAGCTCGTTCCATAGCCAGGGTGCCACAGCCGAGAAGGCCCTCCTCCAAGTAGCCACCTGCCTCACTTCTTTTGGCAGGGGCTCATGGAGTTTTTGCTGTTGTCAATTCCAAGGAAGGAAGTGGTGGTGCAACACGTCCTCCCAGTGGGGACACGTTCCTGTGAGAAGCTGTTGGAGGAATTCTCTTCCCCTTCACTATACTTCATCTGAGAGGCAGTTTGAGAGTCAATTTGTGTCCACCACCTCTAGTTTTGAGATAGAGATGTTTTTGCTCAATCACAGCTAATTTTCTATTGATTTCTATGGGCAGCATCAGGCTAGGCCCGGAATTCGATTTGAAGTTAACGTGGGAGTCCCTTGTCCAGACGGTGTGTCACTCCTCAGTTTTCCTATCTTCATGGCCGAAATGTCCATCATAGCTGTTTCTTCATTCCTTGTCTAAAACCATGGGAGCGGGATCTTTTCTCCCAAAATGAAAATGGGCACTGGATGACAAGGCTAGAATCTGAGTAAGCCTCTCCATGTGGAAACCCAACTCTTTCTCTGAGAAACGTTATCTGAGAAATGGAACCTCTTAGTGGGCTGCCATTTTGCACAAAAATGGTGGCTCGGAGCTTTCCCGGAAAGCAATCTTACATAAATGGTGGCTGTAAAGGGTCCGTTTGTGCAACAAAACAACCCTGTAAACCTGCTAAGCCACCGTTTTTTATGAAAAATGGTGGAACTCTAGGAGGATAGGCATTTTGGGGTGGGTCCATGAAAACCTTGTGGCAGGGTCCAGGGGTCCGAGTGCAGGGGGTGGCGATTGGACTCCACCCCTCCCCACAAGGACTCATTTGACGTCCCTATAAAAGCTGGAATGCCTGTCCAAAACACCTGGAAGGCTCAAGGTTGAGGAAGGCTGTCCAAGGAAATGAGGCTAGAGGGTTTACAGTCCTTCCCAACAGCTGGCATTGAGGCTGTGAATAAGCTTGCCTAAGAGGAAGGAAACACAGGGCAGAAGAGCTCCATAGGGACATTTTCAGGGATGGAATGTTTTCAGCATTGCCTATCCTGTGTCCTGATTTGCCAACACAGAAGGCAGCTGCGTGCCAAGGTACCACCCAGTTCCCCACGGAGTTCACGCTCAGCTACTACTACTTCATCAGAGACAAACCCTCAAGTCTTCCCCCTTCCTTTTAAATTGTCCCCTTCAGGCACATGTCTTCTTCAGTCTTTGGCCTGACATGGAGATCAGCTCTTCTTGGAGGAGGAGCTCCGCTTCTAGCAAAGCCAATGGGAGTGCAGACATTTACATGAGACCTCCTCCTCCTGCTCCTGGGACATTTAAGAGAGAAGTAGGGAGGTTTCCGCCAGTTGCCTCCTTGCTTTCCAGAGTCCAACTCCTTGAAGGAGCTCACCATGGCCTGGGCTGTATATTTCATGGTACTTCTCAGTTACTGCTCAGGTATGGAGACAACTTGCTTTACGCAGCCTTATAACAGGGACACTCTTCAAATGTGTATTTATCTGAGTGGCAGCCTGATATCTGTGAGCACATTTAATTAAGGAAGCTCTCTTTTCCCCTTCTCCTTCTCTTGTTTCTCTTTATGTTCTTGTGAAGGTGTCATCTCACAGCCAACGTTGACTCAACCTGCCTCCCAGTCCGTACCCCAGGGACAAACTATCAAAATCTCCTGCACTGCCAGCAGTAGCGTGGGCACTGTTTACTGGTATCAACAGAAACCTGGACAGAGCCCTCGCTTTGTGCACTGTGATGCTTGCAGCAGCAGGGGATCTGTCATCCCAGATCGGTTCACTGCAACCCGCTCTGGGACCACAGGATATTTAACCATCACCGGCACTGAAACTGAAGACGCCGCCGATTACTACTGCGGTGCCTGGTTTGGCAACTTGCACAGTGGTAAACTCTTATGGGGAACTGAGACAAAAACCTGCATTCTTCCTCCCTCAGAGCAGAGCGTTGAGATTTCCTCGAGAGAGTAAGTTGTTCTGTGCCTGAGGTAATTTGAGTCATAGAGCTAGAAGGGCCTGAAAAGACAGCTGATGCCAATCTCTTACCTAGGACCAAATCACCCACCCCTCACCTATGCACAGGTCAACACACACTGCAAGTTGCTGAAAGCAGGATGCAAGTTCTTTAAAGGGGCAGAAGTTCCTGGTGAAATGGCTCCTCCCGTATGTACCTCCCTATCCATTCCTTAAATTCATCTACACATGCACCCTCCATGTCTACCTCCAATCCAGTGTTTGGAGGGTGTCCACCAGGTAGAGGGCTAACTCAATGATGTTTCTCCAAAGGAAGTATCCACTATATTGTGCTTTTGACACCATTCTCCTTCTTACAGGCTTTTAGATAATCTGTGATCAAAATCCATTCTTCTGAAGATGTCACTTCACAGGTCTCTTGGGCTCAGCCTGCCCCCATCTCTGTGTCCCTGGAAGGAACCACTCAGATCTCCTGTAGTTTTGGATCAAATCTGGATACCTTTTCATGGCTTCAGCAGAAACCTGGGCAGACCCCTCGTGTTCTGGTTCATAGAATCATAGAATCATAGAACAGCAGAGTTGGAAGGGCCTACAAGGCCATCGAGTCCAACCCCCTGCTCAATGCAGGAATCCACATTAAAGCATCCCTGACAGATGGTTGTCCAGCTGCTTCTTGAAGGCCTCTAGTGTGGGAGAGCCCACCACCTCCCTATGTAACTGGTTCCACTGTCGTACTGCTCTAACGGTCAGGAAGTTTTTCCTGATGTCCTGCCGGAATCTGGCCTCCTGTAACTTGAGCCCGTTATTCCTTGTCCTGCACTCTGGGAGGATCGAGAAGAGATCCTGGCCCTCCTCTGTGGAAACCAGGGATCCCAGATCGGTTCACTGCATCTCCCTCTGGAAACATTGGCTATTTAAACATCACTAGCATCCATGTTGAAGATGAGGCAGATTATTATTGTTCAGTGTGGCAGAGCATTGGTAAACTGTTTCACTGTAGTGCGTTCTCATGGGGAACTGCGACAAAAACCCACCCCAGAGAAGGAATCCAGAACTGTTTGAGAGTTTACCTTAATATTTTCCTGATTCTCCTCACTCATTGCTCGGTTGGGTGGAGATGGGTTTAACTGCTTTGTACAGATGGTTCCCGCCTTCAGGGTGCAATCATGTAGCTTGTTCCGGCATCACCACCATGGCTTTCTGGGAACTGATGTGGGGGCTGGTAATGTTGAACTTCTATTAGCAGTGTGCTCAGACAGCCATCAACCCCCCTTTTCATGTAACCCACTCAAAGCTTTTGACCAGCTGTCAGAAGTACAAGTTGCACGAACCCAAGAGAAGGTTCAATTTGGCAAATTTTCAGTACCATGGACAGTTCAGTGAGATGGAAGTCATTTGACTAGGGGTATCCTTCCTTTGCAAATCCAGCCCTTTTGGCATTGGGGCTGGGGGGGGGTGGTAAATCTGGTTCTTCTGTTCTTTTTCAAAAATACAAAGTTGTACAAATTGCAGGTGCAATTTGCCTAATTTGTGAAAATTCCAGCCAGAATCTGTGCAAATTATGCAAAGCACCTTTTCTCAAATGTACACATGCTGTCAAACACGTTCTGGGGCTGGTCTGTGAATCATATTGCAGGTTCTGAGCTGTAGGGACTTTTGACTCTAATAATAAACTAAAAGGTGTGAACCAGGCCAATCCTGATCAAAAACCAATTGAAACAAATCTCTCATAGATTCTGGATCCTATACCATATTCACTAGGGATGTGCTCCGCTTCTCCTCGAACCGGAGAAGCAGGAGCGGAGCGGGGGGCTTCGCCTGCCATTAAGGCGCACGGGCGGCGACGGCGGCAGGGCCCGGTAACCCCACCCCCACCCTCCTCTACCGGCCTTACCTGGCACTACTCCCCTCCACTGCGGAGCCGTAGCTCCGCGGTGAAGAGGAGCGGAGTATAGGCGGAGCGGCGCGGAGCGGGGGGTCCGTGCACACCCCTAATATTCACAGGCAAAAAAATCACCAAGGATTCTGAGAGGATACAATATTTCTAGCAGTGGCAAAGAAGTTTTCTTTTGCTGTTGTTATTTTAATAGAAGACTCTGAGATAAACTCTGAGTTAAAATCTTCTTGTACGGTGCTGATGTGATGCTTGCTATCTTGCCTTTAGAGGGAGAGATTGGTCTAATTTCGCTAGGGCTGTGCTCCGCTTCGCTTCGGAGCATAGAAGCGATAGCGAGGCAGCCTGATTCGCCTCCGGAAAAGGTGGAGAAGTGAGTTGGGGGGCTGAGGATTGAGGCGAAGAGGATCGCCTCGATCCGGAGCTCCGAACACAGGTAAGTGGGGGGGAGGGAGACTCATCTGGTGCTGGCGCTGCCACAGTCCCTGCAGTGACAGTGATGGAGCCTGGTAAGGAGGCAGGGAGGAGGGAGGCTTACCTGCGTCCGTCACGGTCCATCATGGGCTTCAATTGAGGCCCCGGTTGAAGCCGAGGCCTCTTCAATGCACGGGTCCCAGCTCCTCGCGAAGAACCACAAGGAACTGGGACAAACTGGGAGAGATGGCTAAACTCTCCTGCAATGCCAACAGTAACCCCAGCAATGTTTACTGGTATCAACAGAAGTCTGGACAGGCCCCTCGCTTTGTGCACTGTGATGGGCACTGCAGGACCAAAGGACCAGGAATCGCAGATCGATTCACTACTTCCTGCTCTGGAAGGCTATTTAACCATTGTCAATGTCCAGGGTGAAGATGACGCTGCTTATGAAAATTAGTGAAATTCTCCCAACACTCAAAGAACGCAGACTGCAACCCACAGGTCAGATTCATCGAGTCCATTGAGGATTTCTTCAACCTCCCTACATGGTACAAAGGAAGGAGCTACTCAAAGTGAAATATGAGACAAAGATGACTTTAAGTAGTGTGTATGTGTGTGATCCTTTTTGAGAAATACAAAGTTTGCTGTTCCCAATTCTAAATTGAGCACATGGGTTTTAGCCCATCGCTAGAAAAAGAAACCTTCATTGTTGACTTCCAAGAGGCCATTAGGTGGGTGGTGGGTGGAGGAGGCTATTAAGGGCTGGAATTAGTGGATGAAACTGTATATTGCCCAGCAATTTCCAAAGCAATCTCTCTCCTGTGGGGGACATCAGCTGGTGAGAAACATTCTAGAGATGGACAAGGAACCCATGGGAAGAATGCTTTGCCTGCATATCAATTCGCTCTCAGAAATTCTGTTCTCAGATTACATTTCCCCCCAGTAAGCATGTTTTTGCTGAGGTATCATGTGCTTCCACCCTTTATTTATTGTCTCCCTTTGCAAACCATCCTGCAGATGTGTCCTGTTCGTTCATCTCCTCCTTGCAAATTCCTTCTCCGTTCATTGGCCTGGCTCAAACAGGAAGTCATTTCAAGCAAAGGAAATGGGCATGAATTACGGTGACTAAACGTCCGGACACGCCCGGGAAACGGTGGTGGTGGGGAATCTGCGTCCGGCTGGAAATACCTTCCCCCCCCTTTTGTCCGGCCCCAACGGAAGCCAGGGGAGCCTTAACAAACCCTAACTTACCAGGCCTAAATTTCCCTATTGAGTGGTGGCGGCCATCTTGAATCTCGCCTGAAATCACGCGAGATCTCGGCAGCTGGCTGGGAACTCAGCGAGACCCAGCCAGCAGCCGAGATCTCACGTGAGTTTGGGCGAGATTCAAGATGGCCGCCGCGTGGGGTGGGTAGTGAGTGCTTGGGGGCTGCGTGCAGGAACTTCCAGCAACGCAGCCTCCACCCCCACCCCACCCCGGTGCAGAAGCAGCAGCAAGCAGGAGCAGCAACAGGAGGAGGTAAGAGACTGAAGTTTGTGTGTTTGTGTGAGAGTGCATGGGGTCTTTGAGTGAATGCATGTATGCATGTTTTTTGAGTGAGTGATGCCGAGTGTGTGTGTGCATGCACGCACGTGTGCTGGCAGTGTGAGTGTATTGATGTCTGAATGGGATGCCTGGTTGTTTGACTGAATGAATGCATGTGCATATTTGCAGTGGGGGTGGCTGTAGTTTTCTGTGAGTTGGGGGGATGATTTGGAGGTGAAGTTCCTATGAAATAATGCATTTTAGACCCGTAGACCTTCCTTTCCAATTTGTTTACTATAATTGGCATGACGTATATTTTGTAACAGTGGCTGACAATTGTTCATCCTTCTTAAAGAAACTTTTAAAAAATTAACAGGGTTGCTATTATCATCATCACCACCACCACCATCCATCATCATCATCATCATCATCTATCTCTCTCTCTCTCTTTTCTTGCTTGTGGTGGTTTTTCTAGATGAACATGATGGGCTTTGCCAAGTCATGTTGTCTTTTGCTGATTCAGAATAGGTATTGCAATTTCAATGTAGGTGTGTTTTTCTTGGTTGTTTTTGACTGTTATGTCTGGTTGAAGTTGAAACAAGCTAAGACAAGCTTTAATCCAATTTGTTCCATAGCTAACATTTGCAGGCTGTTACGTGATGCGTTCTCATTAGACCCGTGTACAAAAAAGTCCGTCCTGCTCACAGGAGCTGCCTTGTAACCACTCCCCCCATTGATGACAAACCAATCTTATTGGTGGCATCTTCACAACAATTATACAGGTTGGAACTGGAGACTTATTTCACTGGCCTAGAATCATAGTCACTACTCTTTCTAATTAGACTTTATAGCCAATTAGAATTTATCCTTAAAACAGGATACAGTATTGCAAAAACATGTTCATGCTGAAAACACAAAAGTGATAATCTGGCAATACACAATACTACTGACAGTATAAAAACTGTGGCACTTAAACATATTCTTTCTGAGGTGGGGGAACACATTTTATATGATTCTTTCATTCTTGCTTATTGCTTATGTGTGACTGCCTATGTATGGTGATTAGCTGGTGGAGGGAATGGAAGAAGAGTTGAATGTACAAGGATAGACAAAGAAACTTGCTATTAAGGAGGGAAGCATGGGGTAAACTTCACAATATTAACACTATAAATGTTTTGGGAAAACAACAATTGGAAGAGAGCACATCTTTCTTTATACAGGAGTAAAACAATTTCACTCAAAGTTCTATTTTTATTCAGCTGAGATATCAGTTCTTGATGGGACTGAAATTTCTAGAGCTTCTTCAAAAGCAAGTTTTCTTGCAACTGGTGTCATCTGGACTCTGGTCTTCTGTACTGCAGTTCATCAGGATTCCATCTTTCATTATTACTTTTCTGAGAAGACTTCTTGCATCTCTTTAGGGTTATGATGGTGTTTGCAAAAACCTGCATAGGATATTAACTACAAAGAGGCGTGGATCGCTGGATGAAGAGCAAAAACAAAACAATAACTATGTATATGAATCTGCATCTTTTTTTTTCTCCTTAAGATTTAGAGGCTAAATTTTTACTCTGCACATGTTCTTGGCTATTATCATCATCATCATCATTATTATTATTATTATTATTATTATTATTATTATTATTATCAATTTATAAAGCACCATCAATGTACATGGTGCTGTACAGAGTAAAACAGTAAATAGCAAGACCCTGCCGCATAGGCTTATATTTTAATAAAATCATAGTAAAACAATAAGGAGGGGAAGAGAATGCAAACAGGCACAAGGTAGGGTAAAACTAACAGTATAAAGTCCGGCTAGGCTGCCAAGGGCTAGTTAAAGCTGAGTGAAACTTTCAATCAGAGGGCTTTGGGGGTGGCAGCATTTCTTATTCTTTAAACATACTTGCATGGCTGGCTAGAATAAAGAAAACTAAAGCAATTACTCTGATAAGCATCCTGTTCATACCAGAAAAACTTCAAAAATAGAGCCTCCAACGTCAAGAAGAGTCTACCTCAAACCTGAATTAAATTTAAAAATTAACCTAGTTTTCTCTGTAATCTATTAAGAGAGGCCTTCAAGAGGCCACTGGACAACCATCTGTCAGGGATGCTTTAGGGTGGATTCCTGCATTGAGCAGGGGGTTGGACTAGATGGCCTTGTAGGCCCCTTCCAACTCTGCTATTCTATGATTCTAAATAGTCTCAAAGTGCAGCCACCAGAGAGTAGACAAAAATTACACGCATTGGGTAGTCCCTTGTAAGGCACAAGGAGAGCCCCTCCAAGAATTGCTAGAATTGTTTTGCAAGGCCTTGGTTCTTGGAGGGGCTCTCCTTGTGCCTTACAAGGGACTACCCAATGCGTGTAATTTTTGTCTACTCTCAGGTGGCTGCACTTTGAGACTATTTAATAGATTAGAGAGAAAACTAGGTTAATTTTTAAATTTAATTCAGGTTTGAGGTAGACTCTTCTTGATGTTGGAGGCTCTATTTTTGAAGTTTTTCTGGTATGAACAGGTTGCTTATCAGGAAGCAACAGCTGGTTTGTAAACACAATGTTTTCTTTATTACACTTTGCTACTAGTTATTTACTGTGTACTCTGTACAGCACCATGTACAGTGATGGTGCTATATAAATAATAGTAATAATAATAATAATAGTTCAGATTTATGTAGTTTTATGTAGCATTCTTTAACATGCTTTATATTTTTAATTTCTATTTCTGAGCATGCCATAGGAGTTTCTTTACAACTTGGCATGGCAGAAACATTAAATTGGGTTTTCTCTTGAACTTGAGATTGAATTGGGGGAGCTTTTAAAACTGGTTGTTCTATGGGCTTACTTGGCTCTTTAAGTGAAGCTTCAGTTTCTCTAGCAGTGCACTAGACACAGCAAGAGATTGCTTAGGAGAGTTTTTGGGGGCAGTTACAGTATTGCTTCTCTCTGTAGCTAAGGTTTTAGGGAGACTCTGCATTTATTTTATTTATTTATTTATTTAGAGTATTTTTATCCCGCCCTTCAGCCAAAAGGCTCTCGGAGCGGCTTACAATGTATCAATAAAGACAGTCCCTACCCTCAGGCTTACATTCTAAAAAAAAGACATGACACACAAGGAAAAGTGTATGGGGAGGGAAGAAGTAGGCTGTGATGGTGCCTGCCTGCTCCAGTTCAAGAGAAAACCCAATTTAATGTTTCTGCCATGCCAAGTTGTAAAGAAACTTCTATGGCATGCTCAGAAATAGAAATTAAAAATATAAAGCATGTTAAAGAATGCTACATAAAACAACATAAATCGGAATTATTATTATTATTATTATTATTATTATTATTATTATTATTATTTATATAGCACCATCACTGTACATGGTGCTGTACAGAGTACACAGTAAATAACTAGTAGCAAAGTCTAATAAAGAAAACATAGAATCATAGAATCATAGAATAGCAGAGTTGGAAGGGGCCTACAAGGCCATCGAGTCCCTGCTCAATGCAGGAATCCACCCTAAAGCATCCCTGACAGACGGTTGTCCAGCTGCCTCTTGAATGCCTCTAGTGTGGGAGAGCCCACAACCTCCCTAGGTAGCTGATTCCACCGTCGCACTGCTCTAACAGTCAGGAAGTTTTTCCTGATGTCCAGCCGGAATCTGGCTTCCTTTAACTTGAGCCCGTTATTCCGTGTCCTGCACTCTGGGAGGATCGAGAAGAGATCCTGGCCCTCCTCTGTGTGACAACCTTTTAAGTATTTGAAGAGTGCTATCATGTCTCCCCTCCATCTTCTCTTCTCCAGGCTAAACATGCCCAGTTCTTTCAGTCTCTCTTCATAGGGCTTTGTTTCTAGACCTCTGATCATCCTGGTTGCCCTCTTCTGAACACGTTCCAGCTTGTCTGCGTCCTTCTTGAATTGTGGAGCCCAGAACTGGACGCAATACTCTAGATGAGGCCTAACCAGGGCCGAATAGAGAGGAACCAGTACCTCACGTGATTTGGAAGCTATACTTCTATTAATGCAGCCCAAAATAGCATTTGCCTTTCTTGCAGCCATATCGCACTGTTGGCTCATATTCAGCTTGTGATCTACAACAATTCCAAGATCTTTCTCGTTTGTAGTATTGCTGAGCCAAGTGTCCCCCATCTTGTAATTGTGCATTTGGTTTCTATTCCCTAAATGTAGAACTTGGCATTTATCCCTATTAAATTTCATTCTGTTGTTTTCAGCCCAGCACTCCAGCCTATCAAGATCACTTTGAAGTTTGTTTCTGTCTTCCAGGGTATTAGCTATCCCACCCAATTTGGTGTCATCTGCAAATTTGATCAGCGTTCCCTGCACCTCCTCGTCCAAATCATTAATAAAAATGTTGAAGAGCACTGGGCCCAGGACTGAGCCCTGCGGCACCCCACTCGTTGCCTCTCCCCAGTTTGAGAAGGTTCCATTGATAAGTACTCTTTGAGTCCGATTCTGTAGCCAACTGTGGATCCACCTAATAGTTGTTCCATCTAGCCCACTTTTAGCTAGTTTGTTAATCAGAATGTCATGTGGTACTTTGTCAAAAGCTTTGCTGAAGTCAAGATATATGACATCCACAGCATTCCCACAGTCCACAAGGGAGGTTATCCTATCAAAAAATGAGATCAAATTAGTCTGAAAGGATTTGTTCCTGACAAATCCATGTTGGCTTCTAGTAATCACTGCATTGATTTCAAGGTGTTTACAGATTGACTTCTTTATAATCTGCTCCAGAATTTTCCCAGGGATGGATGTCAGACTGACTGGTCTGTAGTTCCCAGGTTCCTCCTTTTTGCCCTTTTTGAACATAGGGACAACGTTAGCCCTCCTCCAGTCGTCCGGCACCTCACATTGTGTTTGCAAACCAGCTGTTGCTTCCTGATAAGCATCCTGTTCATACCAGAAAAACTTCAAAAATAGAGCCTCCAACGGCAAGAAGAGTCTACCTCAAACCTGAATTAAATTTAAAAATTAACCTAGTTTTCTCTGTAATCTATTAAGAGAGGCCTTCAAGAGGCCGCTGGACAACCATCTGTCAGGGATGCTTTAGGGTGGATTCCTGCATTGAGCAGGGGGTTGGACTAGATGGCCTTGTAGGCCCCTTCCAACTCTGCTAGTCTATGATTCTAAATAGTCTCAAAGTGCAGCCATCAGAGAGTAGACAAAAATTACACGCATTGGGTAGTCCCTTGTAAGGCACAAGGAGAGCCCCTCCAAGAACCAAGGCCTTGCAAAACAATTCTAGCAATTCTAACTTTTGCAGTTCTAAAAAGCAGTTTCTGAAATCACAGTTCTAGCAAACATTTAGGCTAAGCAAAACATTTTGCATGCAATATTACTTCAAACACATTGGTGTTAACCAGCACTGGAAACAGAATACAAGAAAGAATTCATACAGTGAACCTCTATGCTAACGTGTGTATGAACAGACATGTGTCTGCCCACATTCTCCACCAGATCTGTTACGTGATGTGCTCTCATTAGACCCGTGTACAAACTTGCACACGTTCTAATGAGACTTACACCCACTTCTAAGGAATCTTTTGACATTGGCAATAGAGCGTCTGTGGCGAAGTAAGGCGATTCTAACTCAAGAAACTTACAGCACTGAAGGGGATAACGCCACAATGGCACATTTATTGAGGTTGAAACAAATACAAAGGCACAAGCTAGTTTTGGGGAAAGGCTTAGAAGCAGTTTCAAGATTGAAAAATAGACCTTTTGAGACTTAAGAGCATACACACAGAGACAGCAGGGGAAAGAGTAGAGGGAATCTAATAATAATAATAATATACCTCTCCTTGGGCTGCAGCCCTTTCTTGTAGAGCAGAACTGTGGAGCATTGCAACTCTTGGACTTCGGTGAAGAGGAAAGGAATTAGCGAGGGAAAGCATGGCAGCTCGCTCTCCCAAGCTGAAATCTGTAGTAAACTCAAAAAGAAGAAACTAGCCTCTCTTCCCCTCCCCCTTTAGGGGGTCTTGGTATTGTCTTGTTTAAAGATCTACTTGCTATGGGAACAAAAGAGGGTGATTTGGGATGATGGCTGTACTTGATGCAGCCTAGAGTTCAGCAACAGGGCTACATTAGCATGTGTATGACCAGGTAATGTGTATGCTTGGTGTAGATGTGTCATGGGCCCCAACAGTTGTCAGTGCTCTTCAGCACCACTATAAAGCAGTAGTGTAGCTCGTGCAGTGCAGTTGAATACCTCTATAAAGTAACAGTGTGGCTCCTGACTTTTATATACCGCTTTCATAGTGGAATACCCTTCTTGGTGTAGCTGAGCACACAGTATAGCAAAAGCTTCAACGTACAGCAAAAGCTACAGAAGTAGGAATGAGTGAACTTAATTTCAGATACATTGAATGTCTCACTTATACTTTATTCCAGTGATTTATTCCAGGCACAGTTACAAAATGGGGGATACTTGGCTCAGCAATACTACAAACGAGAAGGATCTTGAAATTGTTGTAGATCACAAGCTGAATATGAGCCAACAGTGCGATATGGCTGCAAGAAAGGCAAATACTATTTTGGGCTGCATTAATAGAAGTATAGCTTCCAAATCACGTGAGGTCCTGGTTCCTCTCCATTCAGCCCTGGTTAGGCCTCATCTAGAGTATTGTGTCCAGTTCTGGGCTCCACAATTCAAGAAGGATGCAGACAAGCTGGAGCGTGTTCAGAGGAGGGCAACTAGGATGATCAGGGGTCTGGAAACAAAGCCCTATGAAGAGAGACTGAAAGAACTGGGCATGTTTAACCTGGAGAAGAGAAGATTGAGGGGAGACATGATAGCACCCTTCAAATACTTAAAAGGTTGTCACGCAGTGGAGGGCCAGGATCTCTTCTCGATCCTCCCAGAGTGCAGGACACAGAATAATGGGCTCAAGTTAAAGGAAGCTAGATTCTATCTGGACATCAGGAAAAACTTTCTGACTGTTAGAGCAGTACGACAATGGAATCAGTTGCCTGGTGAGGTTGTGGGCTCTCTCACACTAGAGGCCTTCAAGAGGCAGCTGGACAACCAGCTGTTGCTTCCTGATAAGCAACCTGTTCATACCAGAAAAACTTCAAAAATAGAGCCTCCAACGGCAAGAAGAGTCTACCTCAAACCTGAATTAAATTTAAAAATTAACCTAGTTTCTCTCTAATCTATTAAGAGAGGCATTCAAGAGGCAGCTGGACAACCATCTGTCAGGGATGCTTTAGGGTGGATTCCTGCATTGAGCAGGGGGTTGGACTAGATGGCCTTGTAGGCCCCTTCCAACTCTGCTATTCTATGATTCCAAATAGTCTCAAAGTGCAGCCACCAGAGTGTAGACAAAAATTACACGCATTGGGTAGTCCCTTGTAAGGCACAAAGAGAGCCCCTTCAAGACACGAAGGCCTTGCAAAACAATTCTAGCAATTCTAATTTTTGCAGTTCTAAAAAGCAGTTTTTAAAATCACAGTTCTAGCAAAAATTTAGGCTAAGCAAAACATTTTGCATGCAATCTTACTTCAAACACATTGGTGTTACCCAGCACAGGAAACAGGAAACAAAGCATTCATACAGTGAACCTCTATGCTAACGTGTGTATGAACAGACACGTGTCTGCCCACATTCTCCACCAGATCTGTTACGTGATGTGCTCTCATAAGACCCGTGTAGAAACTTGCACACGTTCTAATGAGACTTACACCCACTTCTAAGGAATCTTTTGACATTGGTAATAGAGCATCTGTGGCGAAGTAAGGCGATTCTAACTCAAGAAACTTACAGCACTGAAGGGGATAACGCCACAATGGCACATTTATTGAGGTTGAAACAAATACAAAGCCACAAGCTAGTTTTGGGGAAATTAGCTGAGCATGTAAAGGCTTAGAAGCAGTTTCAAGATTGAAAAATAGACCTTTTGAGACTTAAGAGCATACACAGAGACAGCAGGGGAAAGAGTAGAGGGAATCTAATAATAATAATATACCTCTCCTTGGGCTGCAGCCCTTTCTTGTAGAGCAGAATTGTGGAGCATTGCAACTCTTGGTCTTAGGTGAAGAGGAAAGAAAAGCATGGCAGCTTGTTCTCGCAAGCTGGAATCTGTAGTAAACTCAAAAAGAAGCTAGCCTCTGTTTCCCCTCCCCCTTTAGGGGATCTTGGTATGATCTTGTTTAAAGGTCTGCTTGCTATGGGAACAAAAGAGGGTGATTTGCGGATGATGGCTGTACTTGATGCAGCTTGGAGTTCAGCAACAGGGCTACATTAGCATGTGTATGACCAGGTAAAACTCTTGCCATCCAGCAGTCATATTCTGCTTGGTTTCCCCCCAGCTTTGTCTCTGGGGAAGGCATTTGAAGACGTCTATCAGGAAATGGTTACTGCTCGCAGTCTATAGGTGGGGTTTTGGGTCACTTCAAAATGGAGTCAGTACTGCTCACAGAAGCTACCTTGTAACAAGGCTAATAGTAGTTTGTGCTCTTTCTGAATCATAGAATCATAGAATAGCAGAGTTGGAAGGGGCCTACAAGGCCATCGAGTCCAACCCCCTGCTCAATGCAGGAATCCACCCTAAAGCATCCCTGACAGATGGTTGTCCAGCTGCCTCTTGAATGCCTCTAGTGTGGGAGAGCCCACAACCTCCCTAGGTAGCGGATTCCACCGTCACACTGGTCTAACTGTCAGGAAGTTTTTCCTGCTGTCCAGCCGGAATGTGGCTTCCTTTAACTTGAGGCCGTTATTCCGTGTCCTGCACTCTGGGAGGATCGAGAAGAGATCCTAGCCCTCCTCTGTGTGACAACCTTTTAAGGATTTGAAGAGTGCTATCATGTCTCCCCTCCATCTTCTCTTCTCCAGGCTAAACATGCCCAGTTCCTTCAGTCTCTCTTCATAGGGCTTTGTTTCTAGACCTCTGATCATCCTGGTTGCCTTCTTCTGAACACGCTCCAGCTTGTCTGCGTCCTTCTTGAATTGTGAAGCCCAGAACTGGACGCAATACTCTAGATGAGGCCTAACCAGGGCCGAATAGAGAGGAACCAGTACCTCACGTGATTTGGAAGCTATACTTCTATTAATGCAGCCCAAAATAGCATTTGCCTTTCTTGCAGCCATATCGCACTGTTGGCTCATATTCAGCTTGTGATCTACAACAATTCCAAGATCCTTCTCGTTTGTAGTATTGCTGAGCCAAGTGTCCCCCGTCTTGTAACTGTGCATTTGGTTTCTATTCCCTAAATGTAGAACTTGGCATTTATCCCTATTAAATTTCATTCTGTTGTTTTCAGCCCAGCACTCCAGCCTATCAAGAATGTTTGGTTGTTGTATTCTTGTCAACTGCTTCATTTGTTCAGTGGTAGCAGTATGCAGTAAGGTGATGGGGAAACAGTGTTCAATGTTAGGAAAGGTTAGACTATGGTCATCCAGTGAAGGATTTGCAGTCAGAAAAGATATTTGAGGGAAGGGGAGACTGTATCACACAGAGGGCTCATCTACACCAAGCAGGATATTCCACTCTGAAAGCGGTATAGAAAATCCAGGCGCCACACTACTGCTTTATAGCAGTATTGAAGTGTACTGACAACTGTTGGGGCCCATGACACATACCATATACCACTTTCATAACACTTTCATAGTGTTATATCCTGCTTGGTGTAGATGTGTCATGGGCCCCAACAGTTGTCAGTGCTCTTCAGCACCACTATAAAGCAGTAGTGTAGCTCGTGCAGTGCAGTTGAATACCTCTATAAAGTAACAGTGTGGCTCCTGACTTTTATATACCGCTTTCATAGTGGAATACCCTTCTTGGTATAGCTGAGCACACAGTATAGCAAAAGTTTCAACGTACAGCAAAAGCTACAGAAGTAGGAATGAGTGAACTTAATTTCAGATACATTGAATGTCTCACTTATACTTTATTCCAGTGATTTATTCCAGGCACAGTTACAAGATGGGGGATACTTGGCTCAGCAATACTACAAACGAGAAGGATCTTGAAATTGTTGTAGATTGCAAGCTGAATATGAGCCAACAGTGCGATATGGCTGCAAGAAAGGCAAATATTATTTTGGGCTGCATTAATAGAAGTCTAGCTTCCAAATCACGTGAGGTACTGGTTCCTCTCCATTCAGCCCTGGTTAGGCCTCATCTAAAGTATTGTGTCCGGTTCTGGGCTCCACAATTCAAGAAGGATGCAGACAAGCTGGAGCGTGTTCAGAGGAGGGCAACTAGGATGATCAGGGGTCTGGAAACAAAGCCCTATGAAGAGAGACTGAAAGAACTGGGCATGTTTAACCTGGAGAAGAGAAGATTGAGGGGAGACATGATAGCACCCTTCAAATCCTTAAAAGGTTGTCACACAGTGGAGGGCCAGGATCTCTTCTCGATCCTCCCAGAGTGCAGGACACAGAATAATGGGCTCAAGTTAAAGGAAGCCACATTCCATCTGGACATCAGGAAAAACTTTCTGACTGTTAGAGCAGTACGACAATGGAATCAGTTGCCTGGTGAGGTTGTGGGCTCTCTCACACTAGAGGCCTTCAAGAGGCAGCTGCACAACCATCTGTCAGGGATGCTTTAGGGTGGATTCCTGCATTGAGCAGGGGGTTGGATTCGATGGCCTTGTAGGCCCCTTCCAACTCTGCTATTCTATGATTTTAACATTAAGATGTAATGTAGAACAGGTCTGTCTTAATTATGTGCTGTGAAATTAGACCTGTGACCAAGGCCATGTTTGGGTGGGCACGCCCCCTTGGGGGCTGGGCATGTTGGTGGGCACGCCCCCTTGGGGGCTGGACATGTTGGTGGGCACGCCCCCTTGGGGGCTGGACATGTTGGTGGGCACACCCCCATGGGGCGGCCATGTTGTCCTCCTTTTTGGTTTCCAAAATATGGTCACCCTATTCAACATTATTTGCCACTTCTTTAACTCTGTATCCGATATTCTAATTGGCAACATTCTAAATAAAAAATTAATTTTAGGTAATATCTTCATTTTAATTAATGCTATCCTACCAAACCATGACGGTCTTATTTTCCGATACTCCTCTAATTTTATTTTAATATCCTGCCTTAATCTATTATAGTTTTCTTCTTCTAACTTTCCTGCATCCCCTGTTATATATATCCCTAGGTATTTTATTTTATTTTTAACTTTCATATTCCATTTCTTCCTAACTAATTCCTGTTCTCCCTCCTCTTTATAATTAAACAACATCAGCTCTGATTTGGACCAATTTATTTGTAACCCTGTCAGTTCCCCAAACTCCTTCAAATGCTTTTGTACTTTCTCCATTTTCTCCAGCGGCTTTTGAATCGTTAATAAGGTATCGTCTGCAAACAAACTGATCTTAATTTCTTCTCTTATCCCTATCCCTTTTATACTTTCATCCTCTCTTATTGCATTTGCTAGTACTTCTATAACCATTGCGAATAATATTGGGGAAAGGGGACACCCCTGTCTAGTGCCTCGGGCTAAGGAAATTTGTTCTGTAATACCATCATTCACTATTACTTCTGCTATATTTTGTGAATATAACTGATTTATCAATCCCTTAAATTTCTTTTTTTTTGTTAATAATTTTTATTTGTTTTCTACACTATATAAACATACAACATTACAATAATAATAATAATAAAAAAAAGAAACATCAAACAACTGCTACATACATATTGAATAAATGTTGAGTACATATATGTTGAATAAGTATTACCTATACATTATCATACTACAACATAATCATTCTTAACATAATCCCTTAATCCCTTAAATTTCTCTCCAAATCCTATAGTATCTATTAACATTTTTAGTGCTGGCCAAAATATCCAAGGCTACTATACCCGCCTGCAAATTATTTTTCTTTATGTTATTTATTGTATTCAATACTCTACCACTTAAATCTGACATCTGTCTTCCTGATACAAATCCACATTGATCCTTTTTAATATATTTAAACATAAATTTATTCAACCTTCTTGCCATTATTGCTGTCAATATTTTAGCATCTGGATTTAATAAGGATATAGGTCTATAAGATCCCGGGTCTGTTAAATCTTTATCCGGTTTTGGAATTAAAATGATTATAGACTGTTCCCATGATGGTGGGGCCTTTTCTCCATTTATTATTTGATTATAGAACATCTTCAATTTTGGTATCAACATTTTTTAAAATATTTTATAATATTCTGGACCCAATCCATCTGTTCCAGGTGATTTCCCTACTTTTAAATCATCAATTATTCCCTCTATTTCGTTTTCTGTAACCGGCTGTTCCATAACCTCTCTATCTGTATCCTGTATCTTTATTTTCCAATTTTTCTCAATATAATCTTTGATCTCCTTTAAAGGCCTCTTATTTGATGTATATAACTTTTGGTAAAAATTTTGGAAGACTTGTAATTTCTCTCTCATTAAATTATGCATTTTACCTGTATTGTCTTTTATTGCCCCAATTTGGTTCTTAATTTTTTTTGATTGTGTGGATCTGGCCAACATTTTAGAATTTTTATTACTGCATTCAAAAGATTCTCTTTTTAAATAAATCAGATTCCTCTGCACTTTCCCTATTTCTAAACTCTCCAATTCCTTCTTTTTTGCCTGTAACTGTGCTCCAATGTATTTATCCTTCTTTTTTATATATTTTCCTTCTAACTCTATAATATTCACCTCTAAATTTTTCCTAGCCTCTTCCTGTTGTCTTTTTAATTTAGATGACTCCCTGATACCGATCCCTCTCATCACCGCCTTCATAGTGTCCCAAACTATTGCATGGGTCGATTGCCCTTTAATATTAATTTCCCATATATCTTGCATTTCTTTCTCAATTTTCCCTATTGTTTGCTGAGATTTAAAAATCCTAGTGTCTAATCTCCATCTTTTAACTACTTTATACTCTTTTTTAATTTTTATATCCATATTAATCAGTGCATGGTCCGTCACTTTAATGACCCCATCACTGTATCTATTACTTTTGATAATAAGCTCTTTGATATAAAAAGGTAGTCTATCCTAGAGTAGGTCTTATGTACCGATGAGTAAAATGTGTATCTTCTCTCCTCCCCCTTAATCTCTCTCCAAACATCTACCATTTCTTTCCTTTTCATCCATTTATTCAAACTTGTTATATTTTTACCCCTTTCTTCTATGGTGGGGTTCGATTTATCCTTATTTTTATCCATTACCATGTTGAAATCCCCCGCCATTATTATATGACCCTTTTGTATATTTTCCATTTCTTTAAACACTCTACAATAAAAGGTTGCTTGGTTTTCATTTGGGGCGTAAACATTCACCAGTGTATAATATTCATCTGCTATCTTCCCCCGTATGATTATAAATCTTCCCTTTTCATCTTTTTTTATCTCTATATCATGAAGACCACATTTCTTTGATATTATAACAGCTACCCCTCTAGACTTTGACGTTCCATATGCTTTCTCATAAATATTCGCCCACCTTAACTTAAGCTCATTAATCCCTTCTTTAATTTGAAGTGTTTCTTGCAGGAATACAATATCAGCCTTGTCTCTATTCAGTAGTGTTTCTATTCTTTTCCGTTTAATTGTTGTCCCTAGCCCTTTAACATTCAGTGATGTAACTTCCTGACCCCCCTCCCCCACCTCCCCCCCACACCATCCATACTCCTCTCCCCCTCTCTCCTCCCCGAGGTGGTTAGCCTCGTTCATAGATTAATCAGATCCACAGGGGGGGGGGGGAGAAGCTTCTCCGAATTCCCCAGCAGCAGCCATCTTCTTCTCCCGGTCAATATGTCTCTCATCCCCTAAAGTTATTGTCTTTAATATGTGTCTTCTACTCCTTATTTCCTCTATCTGCTCCCTGTGTTTCTTCCTCCGGTTCCAGTAATCCCAGCTTCCGTAGTAGTTGTATTCCTTGTTCCAGCGACGTAATTCTGTGTTGTTGTCTTTTCCATTGAAATTTTAGAAAAACTGGGTATCCCCAAGTATATTTCACTCCATTTTCCATCAAAACCACCACACATGGTTTCACACTTTTCCTCCAGTTAATTGTCTCAGGACACAAATCATTATATATTTGTACTGGGTTGGATTGGTACATCAGTTGACCCGAACTTTGTCTAGCTGCCTTCATCAAGAGGTCTTTTTTATAATAATTTGCAAATTTAATAATAATGTCTCTGGGCATCTCTCCCCTTTTAGGGCCACTCCTATGCAGTCTTTCTATATCCGAATCCTCCCATGTGACATCTGGTGCTATAACTACAATCCATTGCATAATTTGGTCTCTCAATATTTTGGGATTCTCGCCGGAAGTTTCTGCAAAGGCACGAAGTCGTAGATTTGATCGTCTACCTCGGTTTTCCAAATCCATCAGCTTTAGTTCCCATTGCTGGAACTTAAGATTTTGTCCCTGTATAGATTTTTCATTTGCTGATATACTTTTCTCCATCTCTCCCACTTTACCACTCACTTCTTTCAACTGTTTTTGAAATTCAGAGATGGTTCTTTTCATTTCAATCGATATCTCAGACACAATTTGTTTTTTGAGAATCTCATTATTATCTTGCATCATTTCTTTGATGCTCACCAGCATCTGCTCCATCTGCATTTCCTCCTCTTGCTTTTTAGATCTATTTGCTGTTCCAAGCAGGCTGGCCCCACCTTCTTTCCCCTTCCCAGCTGTTTGTGAGTCCTCGGTATTATTATTATTTTTAGCGTTTCCACTTTCCAACTCCAAGTCAATCCTGCCAAGTCTGGCTGTTATACAATCCGAGGGTTTATCTTGTGGTTTGCCTCTTATCCATGCAGGGAGAGTTTGTTGTTGTTTTCCGCCCTTATTCACCCAACAACTCCCGAAGCTCGGAAAGTGAAAGTAGCTTATTATAGCTAAATTGTTTATCAACAGTCAGTTTTTTCTCCACTTTCAGCTGCTGTAGGCTTTCCAATACAAGAATCCCTCTTTATACTCACTTTATCTTGCTTTGGGTGAGATTAATAGCTTTCCAAAGTTTATTTGAGACCGGAGCTTACAGATTCCGCTGCTACGCGTTCACCCGGAAGTGCATTCCCCCTTCTCCTTTCTGTCTTGCCTGGCCGTAGTGTTGGCTTTCTTCGTGGTATCAGTGTAATTGAGGACCTGGAAAGAGATCTTAGTCCAGGTCCTCAATTATAACGGCATCTGGATGGAAAAGCAGAAAAGTGAGAGTAGCTTTAAAACATGAAGGCAGGGGCCACTGTAGAGGTCACATTTAAAAGCTGCACTAATTGGGGGTGTTTTTAGTAATGATGTACTAGTGGGATTAGTGAAAGAGGTCGTTTGGTCTTATTGGGGAATATCTGACCCCAAAACTGAAGGATTCAGGGTGCTGGGGCAGACATTCCTGAATTCTCTTGGGGCAGGGAAGGCTGTGCTTCCTCTGCATTCTTCCCCATCTTCACTCTTTCCAGCCAACTTACCCCTCTGGAGACGGAGCAGCTCCTCATACAGGGGAAGGGCCTCTTCAGCTTGCTTCCGGAGCTCCTCCCTGCCATCAAGGAGGAGCTCCTTCACTTCCTCCACAAGCCGGAGAAGGACTGGGTGCTCTCCAGGCATCTAGAGGGAAAGAAAACAAGATAGATCTCTCTCTCATCCCTCAATGGGCCTCCATCCTGGAAAACTGCATGTACGACAGGCCCTCAGGGGGACTCCCATGGGACCCTGGCATTGGGAGGGAAGGGCTGTAACCCTTTGCCCCCCTGACGGTGGCCCTGATTCAGGTTCTTCCCCACCCCTGCTCATTATATGGAGAAAAGAGCTCCCTTTCCCTCCAAGAGCAGCTTGGGTCCACTTCTGTGGAATCTTCTACAGTCCCAGTTCAGGGCTGCTGCCATTTCAGCAGATGGGGATACTCACGGCCAATTCACGGAGGTGGAGGGCAAACCCGAGGAGGTCCGTCACTGCAATGAGGGCCCTCCACCTCTCCAAAACGTCCCTGGACCTTATCCAGTAGTGCATGTTCTGTGGAGGGAAGCAGCAGCTCAGAATCCATGCAGGATCTTCCCACTCACACTTGGGGCTCCCAATTGGGTGTCCTCACATGTGAGCAAAACTAAAATTCTCCTGCATCCCCACTCACCTCCAATAAAAATATTACATGGCCCATGGTTGGCTCTCCACTGAGCAAACCCCTCAGCATAAATTCTGCGGTCTCGTAGCAATATCGCAAGCAGAGGTGCTGAAAGGAAAGAGAGAAAGAGAGCATTAGACCAGGGTGTAGTCACTGTAGGCTCTCCCCTGCCAAGGTAGCAAATTAGGCTCTGGCAGGAGTCAGCAATGTGCACCCATGGATGCACAGGTGCCCACATAAAAGATCCCTGGAGCAAGAAGGTCGCCTCCCTCCAGCCCAACCATGTTTTGGCCATCCACCCCTCTCCCCCTCTTTATTTAGGTCAAAGAAGGGGCAAGGGAGGAAAGACTCAGCCCTTTCCCTCCTTCCCTGAGGCACAGACATCTGCCCCCCCCCCCCCCAGATCACAAAGCTGATCTCTGCAACGGCAGTGCGAGAAGGGATCACGCACCACAGGCCCAGAACATGGTCTTTGCTCCAAGACCAATGCATCTGGCCAGGATTTACCTGATGCTGAGGGGCTGCTCCACTCCTGGAGTTGCTGAAGAGCTCGTGGAGAGCCAACCGTAAGATCTCGGACTCCAGGTCCCTGGCAAACGCAGGTCCAGTTTGGCTGGTAGGAGAAAAGGGAAAGTAATCAGTTCTAGTGAGGGAGGGAAGGGCAGGTGTTCAGGGCCATATCTGGTCACCATGCAATGTGGATTTCCTCCTCTGGAAGGAGGAGATTGGATCACGGGACTTTCCCAGCGATCCAACCTGGAAATCTCTGCCTTGGCTCCAGTTTGTAAGCAAGAGCAACCTCGAAAGAGAATAGGGAAGGTGGGGAAGAGAAAAGGCCTAAACCTCCCACCATTCCCCAGCCAGAACAGATCCTGTAAGCCACTGTAATACCTCAGACAGTAGATCGCCTTCAGGGCGCTAACAAGGATGTTGGATGGGAGAGTTGCCCCAGGCTGGGTCTCCATGGCCACCTGGGAGAGGGCAACAGAGAAAAGGGAAAAGGGGAAAAGATTACAGTCAAAGCCTTCTCAAGCCCCAGGTTGGAGATTCAGGGCTCCTCACCCACCCTTCACACTGGATTGCAGGGGCTGCATCTCACTCACCGCTATTGCCTTTGTTAAGTCGTCTTTGGAGCAGGGCAGCTCCAGCTCCCAGCCCCTGCTCCTCCAGGTGGCCAATGAAGTGGCGATGAAGGCCTGGAGAAAGGTCACCTTCTCCAGGCTATCAAACTTCTAGAAAATTGGAAGAATCAGGCTGTTAATTATGGAAAGACAATTCTGGGCCTTCATGTCAGGGCAGAAAACAAAAGCCCCAATTCAGGTTTTGGTGATAGGTATTTGCTCAGTTGTGCTGAAATCGGTTTATAGAGAAACAGAAGGAGAGTCGGAAATCCCCCAATTAGCTCCGAAAGCTGTTGAGCGGAGATTTATTATTTATTTATTTATTTATTACACTTATCTACCGCTCCCATAGCCAGGGCTCTCTGGGCGGTTTACAGAAACCGCCCAGATCCCTGCAACAAAGAGCCCTTTCTTGGACCTTGGGGAAAAGCAGCTCCTCCATGCTGCCATGTGTAGGAGAAGCTCTCCGAGAACCCAGGAACTGCCTTTCTGGATTCCCCCTGCAGCAAAGAGTAGTGGGCCTGGTCCTAGGCTCAAGGTGGGCGGCACCTGTGCAGAAGGATCTGGAAACCCAGGGTTTTGTGTTAAGGGTGGCGAGGAAGGGGGTAGCTGTACCTTTTCTCCAGCCTGAACATCTTCTACGAAACGTTTTACGATATCATGCCGTTTGGCCAGTTCTTCGTCTGTTATGGCAGCAGGCAAACAGGTGGTTGAATCCATTGCGACTGTGGATATAATAGAGGGAGAAGTCAGGGCAGATGGCAGGAGGAATGAGTGAGTCCTTCCTTCTTCAAAAGGCAGGCTGCTGCCTCCCGCTCAGGCCTTTGGAGCACAGACCTGCCTCCTCCTTCCACCAGCCCTTCCCCTGAGCTGTGGGCGTCACCTCACCTGAACCCTCTGATGCGGCCTTCTGGTCCACCGCCAGGGCCTCCAGCCTCCGGAGCAGGGAGCTCAGGTCCAGGGCCTTCCTCTGCTCCAGAGGTTTCAGCCCCAGCGGATGGACGCTGGACTTCCGGCAGCAGCGCCACCAGCAGGGCCTTGGGGGTGCTGCAGGTGATGCACACCCCCTGGCGGACCTGCTCCCCTCTGCCTTGGCTGGCTGGACCTTGGCAGGCCAGAAGGCAGCTCGCAGCTTCCGCAGCCTAAAAGAGAGAAGGGGGAAAGTGAGGAAGGGGGCATGCAGTTCCTTCTCGCTCCATACAATGCAGTCAGCTGAGGCCACTGAAAATCTCCATGACTGACCTGTATTTGGTGGCACAAGCATCTTGGGGAGAGAGGTTTTGACCGTTTAGAATGATGGCCGTTTTGCATCTAGGGCTCCCTCTCTCCCAGGGGAAGTTCTTCCTCCCACCCAGTTTGACTCACAAAACACTAAACCAGAGCCGTATCTACACTACAGCTTTAAAACAGTTTATAATGGTTTTGACAGCTGTTCGGGCCCAGGACACACTACATATCCTGTTTTCAAAACGTTTTCAAATTGTTATATCCTGCTTGGTGTAGGTTTCTAGTCCCATAACTAAACGTTGATTCTTCCCTGCAAGTAATGCTGCTCATTCTCTTTCATGTGTTGGGTGTCTTTTGTTCATCTTTTGTCCTGTTTCCAAGCTGTTGATTCTTAGAAGTGTGCCAGTATTTTTGCCCTTACCAAGGCCCAGGGAGCAGGGGCCAATAGAGTTCTTGAGAGAACCCATTCCTTGAGGCGGGAACAGTGCAGGAGAAAACATTTCCACATGTGGCCGGCACACGGGCCTCTGTGGTTAATGTCACCCTCCGAAAGGGCCTCTCCTGCAGACCGTATTCCCCAAGCAGCTTCACTGTAAGACAAGTGGCCCAGACAGATGGCAGAAGTCCAGGTATTTTGAACTTTAACTCCCAGAAGCCCCTGCCAGCACAGCTAATGGTCAAGAATGCTTAGAGTTGAAGTCCCAAATATCTGGAGTTCTTTTTTCCTACCCCTGCCTCAAATCCCTAATCCAAATCCTTTGCGAGCTCATGTTCCTCGGAGGAATTGTGGGACGTTGAAAGGGTGGATAGTCTCAGCCGCCCACTGCTACCACCACAGCCAAGTTAGCCCACCAAGGGCCACGAATACGGGAGGGGAGCTCAACATGTATAACTACTTCAGAAAGAATTTTCCATTATATTTTCTCTCTTTCATGAGGTTTCTAAGACTTCTTTCAAAAAAGTTTTATTTGAGGTTCATTATTGGCTGGAGCCAGACTCTGTCATACTTAGTGTATACCCATTGAAATCAATTTGACTAGTTATGACAAATCAGTGTGATGTAATGGTTAGAGTGTTGGACTGGGACTCAGGAGATCTGGGTTCGAGTCTCCACTCAGCCAAGAAATGCACTGGGTGACTTTGGGCCAGTGTTGACTGCAAGCTTAAACAGCGGGCAAGTAGCGTGCTAAAACCTGAGCAAACAGCTGTGTGTGTTTGGGGAAGGAGGTTTCTGACATCTGGGCACCTCTTACTTGAAAACCTTTTCAAATAGCTTTTTGGTTTCAGTCTACAGTATGGAGGGGGCAGAGGTCCCTTGAGGGCATGCCCCCTGAGCTTTGCAGCTAGTTTCTGCCTCTTCCAAGCTCCTTGCCTGGGCTTTTTAGGGGGGTTAGGAGCACTCTTTGAATACCTGAAAGCTAGGATCTCTTCTCAATCACCCCAGAGTGCAGGACACAGACGAATGGGCTCAATTTACAGGAAGCCAGATTCCGGCTGGTCATCAGGAAAAACGTCCTGACCGTTAGAGCAGTACGACAATGCATCCAGTTCCCTAGGGAGGTCGTGGCCTCTCCCACCCTAGAGGCTTTCAAGAGGCAGCGGGACAGCTATTTCTCAGGGATGCTTTAGGGAAGATTCCTGCATTGAGCAGGGGGTTGGACTCGATAGCCTTATAGGCCCCTTCCAACTCTACTACTCTATGATTCTATGACCATGTAAGAAGCCAGCTCTATTGCTGCCTGGAAATAAAGATTTCTTTAACATGATTGGTTTTGAGTCAGTGACTGGCCAAAGTCACCCAATGTGTTTCATATCTGAGTGGGGACTTGAACCCAGTCCAACACTCCAATCATTACATCGTACTGGTTAGTCATAAATAGAATCCCAGCACCATCCTGCATCAGCCACAGGAGTCCTGAAACAGAGCCAAGGAAAGCCCCTTTATCTATCTATCTATCTATCTATCTATCTATCTATCTATCTATCTCTATAATCTTAACCTGGCAATGAAAGAAAAGTGAGAGTCCCCCTAGGTTTCTGAACCATCACATTTAGTACGAGAAGCAGAATATAAAAAATGTTACTCACATCTTTATGGATTCAATATTTCTTTAGACACCCTCACTGTCCCTCCCACTAACTAACTCTAATAATATAAATAAATAATAAATAAATAATATAAATAAATAAATATGAATAAATAAATAAATAAATAAATATGAAGAAATATAATATTAAATGTAATAATATAAATAAATATATAATAAACAATAAATATATAAATAATATAAATAAATAATAAATAAATAATATAAATAAATAAATATGAATAAATTAAATAAATATGAAAAAATATAATATTAAATGTAATAATATAAATAAATATATAATAAACAATAAATATATAAATAATATAAATAAATATAAATAAATAAATATGAATAAATATAAATAAATATAAATAAATAAATAATGAAAATAATAACAAAACTCTCCACTAGCTCTCTCCAATTCTCCAACTCCCTCTAACTCACTAACTCCCTCTCTCTCTCTATCTCCTCACAACCCACAAAGACCGCTTCCCCCAGAGGCCTCCTGAAGGCCTTCCAGCTGGGGGCCGTGTCACAATGGAAGACATGCCATGGTTACTTAGCAACCTTGCTCAGCCATGGGCATTGGTCCTCTCAGTACTGGGTTTTTTGAGGGTATGGCCTATGATTTCACAAGGGTGCCCCGTATTTGGTCAGCCTCCTTAGCCAGGTCTGTTTTTTGGCCGCCCAAGTCCTGTCCCTCTCTTCCAAGAAGATGGGTTGCCCTGCAGACTGCTGAATGCATGGGCTCTGAGGGAGCTTCACCAAGTGAAACCATCCAACCAGCCAAGGAGCAGCCTGGGTGCCTTCCTTGCAGGGGAGATGGCCATGTGGCTGATGGCACTAACCTGACTATTATGGGATTAAATGTATAACTGCTTCCTTAGAGGTTTTACATTTAGGACCTCTTAATAATATTATTGGCTGCAACAAGACTCTGTCTTTGTACTCCTGCCTCCTAGTTTCTTTCAGTCCTTCCAAACTATCATCAAGCATCAAGCCGAAAATAAATATCACTATTCCGTTCCGTACATAATCTTTCTTGAGTGAATTCACTTGCTTTATCGTTCCTGTTGTCTCTAGGGCTGGTGCCCATGTCATGCTTATGAGATTACTTAAAACACTGCCTTCATTCTTATCAAGCTGCTCACATGTTTTGATCAGCAAGAGAGGCCTTCTCCTTTGCCCACCTGGAAGAGGACTTAGTTGGGTGACCACATGTGAGAGGGCCATCTCTGCAGTGGCCCCACATCTCTGGAATGAGTTGCCATCTGCAGTGCTCCATGTTCCATCATCACAGGCTTTTCAGAAGTCTTTGGAAACGGATGCTTTTGCTCTAGCCTTCGCCTGATATGATGATCGTGTCTGCTGTTTTTTTTATTATTATTATTATTATTGCTGTTTCTTTTGTTGGTTCTTTTTGCTCTTTTTGTTGCCTTATTGTGGAATTTGGAGGATGTCAGTGAGCATGAGGCTGGCTTCAACGTACATTTTGAATTCTAACTCAGTAAATAATAGCTTCATAAATTCTCAAAGCCAACAAAGTGACATCTCACCATGGTTCTCTGAGCTCCGTATCATGTGTTATAGTCCATGGTCCACAGGTAGCATCCAGAGATCAAAGCCCAAGAGCACAGACCACAGAGTGGCTTTTTCTCTCTTCCTTGTTTTTCCTCTTCTGGTTGGAAAATGTGACGACTGGGCCCTAGAGCCCATTTTATTGCTGTTCAAAGTCCTTTTCAACAACCAGAAGGGGAACAACACCTCCTGAGTGAGCTCTCAGGCTCTCAGCAGGCAGCAGTGCCAAGGGGGAGGCCAACATGGCCCATCCATCAGCCAGAGAAGGAGCACTTGAAACGGGCTCGTTTCTCCTCCCTCCCTCTCTCCCAGCCAGAAAGGACACTGGCTGCAGCTGAGAGTTTCCCCCTGGGATGGAAGGAGCATAGGATTGCAGTCTAACTTCCTGGCAGGCGTGATGGGTGTGAGAGTCAAATAAGGCATAATGTGATAGCAGGGTGACCCTATGGAAAGGAGGACAGGGCTGCTGTATCTTTAACAGTTGCATAGAAAAGGGGATTTCAGCAGGTGTCATTTGTATATATGGAGAACCTGGTGAAATCCCCTCTTCATCACAACAGTTAAAGCTGCAGGAGCTATACTAGAGTGACCAGATTTAAAAGAGGGCAGGGCCCCTGCAGCTTTAACTGTGGTGATGAAGAGGGAATTTCACCAGATTCCAAATGACACCTGCTGAAATTTCCTTTTCAATACAACTGTTAAAGATAGAGGAACCCTGTCCTCCTTTTCACATGGTCACCCTATGTGATAGGAAAGTGGTCAGGGTTTTTTTTAATAGATAGATTGCACTTGTAACAGCTCTGTAGCCAGTAGATAATGGTGCCATTAGGGTAGGACTTTGGGTCAACGTCCAGGGCTCCATTCAAGAGAATTTAGAGGGTCCCCAAAAACAGCAGAGCTGGATCACTGCATTTTGAAACAAGCAAAGTAAAACACATTATCACAAATACACAAGAGTGGCAAAGACCTAACTGCACCAGTGGCCGTTCGATATGAGTGTTTCTGCATGCGTGTGGAAGAGCTCTCTTTAATTTCAGGGGGGCTGGATGCCAGGTGGAGGGTAGGAGGCCTTGTAGAGAAGGAAGCTGAACCCTAAGATCAGATCATCCATGTCCAAGACTATTCTCTCTCTCTCAACACCAAGTGCTGGGATCAATGAAGGAGACTTGTGGGCTTTGCGGATGTGTTGGACTACAACTCCCCCCCCCAAACCCCAGCCAGATGTGTTTATTTTATTTATTTATTATTGCATTTATATCCCACCTTTTTTCCCTCCAAGGAATCCAAGGTGGTGTACATAACCCTCCTCCTTTCCAGTTCATCCTCACAACAATAGGGTGACCATATGAAAAGGAGGACAGGGCTCCTGTATCTTTAACAGTTGTATTGAAAAGGGAATTTCAGCAGGTGTCATTTGTATATATGGAGAACCTGGTGAAATTTCCTCTTCATCATAACAGTTAAAGCTGCAGGTACCCTGCCCTCTTTTAAATCTGGTCACTCTAGTGTGGCTCCTGCACCTTTAACTGTTGTGGTGAAGAGGGAATTTCACCAGGTGTGACATGCATACAAGTGACACCTGCTGAAATTCCCTTTTCTATGCAACTGTTAAAGATACAGGAGCCCTGTCCTCCATTTCATATGGTCAGCCTACACAACAACAACCCTGTGAGGTGGATAGGGCTGAGAGTCTGTGACTGGCCCAAAGTCACCCATTGGGTTTCCACGGCCAAATGGGTACTAGAACCCGGTTCTCCCGACTCCCAGTCCAACACTTTAGCCGCTACACCACACTGGCTGTAGTGTAGTTGTGGTCCAACACTGTGTTGGACTACAACTCCCAGAAACCCCCCCCCCCCAGCTAACACATCTGTCAGGCACCAGGTACTGCCTTCCGCCCACACTGCACATTGACTTAAACGCAGCTCTTGGCTTCCTGGGGGTGGGTGGGGGGGTGTTTCGCAGCTGGCGAGGGGATTCTGGGACTTGTTCAGCCCATCTGGCGGGCACCAGGTTGGAGAAAGCTGCCTTGGAGCCGAACTCAACGTTGCAGGAAAAGCCCCTTGGCCGCGCTGGGTGTTTGGTTTTTTTTTGGGGGGGGGGCGGGTGTTTAGCTCTCCTCTCAGCTGCTCTGGGGCACGGAAGAGAAGCTCCCGTCCGCACCACCGACGGCGTCGAAAACGAAGCGCCGAAGCCCGCGTCGCCTGTTGAACGTGGGCCTGAGGCGAGGGCCGCCCCAGCCGGTCTTGGCCGCCCTGGACGGGACGGGCCAAGCCCCCCCCCGACCGCCCAGGCCGGCTTCCGAGCGCCTTCGGACTCCCGCGCCCGCCCAGGAGCGCACCGGCGAGGAAAAGGTCACCCGCGCGGCCGGCTCTGCCTGTCCCTGCTGCGGGGCGGCAGCCTGCGCGAGGGCAAAGGGGGAGGAGGAGGAGGCGCCGCCGCCAGAAGGCAAGCCAAGAAGAGGCGCGAGGCGCGGGGGCGGCCGCCGCCGCCGCCGCCACTCTCCTCTGGCCGTCGAGCAGCTGGGCCGCGAGGGGCCGTGGCCCGCGCCAAGAGCAGCGGACGGAGGGACGGACGAGCGCCAGCCAGGCGAGTGGCGGACATTGGAGCAGGCGGGGGGTCGGTGGGCGGGCGCCTTCCCTGGGAGCGGGGCGGGAGAGCGCCGCCTTCCCTCCGAGGGGACGCCCTCCGCCCTCTCTCCTCCCGCCCCCAGCTGGCGCCGGGGCAGGCGAGGCCGGGCAGTGCCTGCTCTCGACGGGGAGGGGGGAAGCGGAGCGGGGGGCCCGCCCGCACGCCCGCCTGTTGCCTTTCCAAATATAGCACGTGCGCCTCTCGCCAAGAGGGGGGGGGGAGGAGGAGGTGCGCGGTCGGTCGGTCGGGTTGCACCCCCCCCCATTCGCTTCCGTCCGTCCATCCATCCTCCGCCGCCTCCCTCTCCCTCGGTGTTGGGAATCTGGGCCGTCGACCTGGAATTGCGGAGGGGTGGCGGTGGGAGGGAGGAGGAGGAGGAGGAGGAGGGCAGCGCAGAAAGCGGTCCGCCAGTGGCGCGGGCTTTCCATAGCAACCCAGCCTCGAACCCCCCCCCTCTTCCTCCCCCTCCCGAACCAGCTTGGTTTCCCCCGCTTTAGTGTTTGCTGGGGGACGACGACTGGGCTGCAATCTTCTGAGGCCACAGCTAGACCTAAGGTTTATCCTGGGATCTTCCAGGGTTCGCCCCTGCCTGAGCACTGGATCCCCTGTGTGTCACCTAGATGAACAGGTTTGACCCCTGGACGATCCAGAGATAAACCGTAGGTCTAGCTATGGCCTTGGTTTTCTCTGCTCCTTCCCTCCAAATATGCTGTACTGCTTTAAAGCGCTTTATAACAGTTTTGACAACTGTTGGGGCCCAGGACACACTGCATATACAGGTTTCAAAAGGTTTTCAAAGTGCTTTAAAGCGCTTTAAAAGCAGTAGTGTAGATCCCCGCTAAGAGGAAGTTTGGTGGGATGACATGTTGGGGCGGGGGGGGGAGGGCGGAAGAGAACGGAGGGATTTAAATTTCCAGTCCGGAAGGGGTTAATTAGGGTGACCCTATGGAAAGGAGGACACGGCTCCTGGATCTTGAACAGTTGCATAGCAAAGGGAATTTCAGCAGGTGTCAGTTCCTTTGCATGCAGCACCTGGTGAAATTCCCCCTTTCATCATAACAGTTAAAGTTGCAGGCGCTATACTAGAGTGACCAGATACAAAAAGAGGGCAGGGCTCTTGCAGCTTTAACTGTTGTGATGAAGCGGGAATGTCACCAGGTGCTGCATTGCATAACAATGACAGCTGCTGAAATTCCCTTTCCTATACAACTCTTTACGCCGCCCTGAGGTCGTAATGATACAGGGCGGGATATAAATGTTTTAAATAAATAAATAAATAAAGAGACAGGAGCCCTCTCCTCCTTTCATAGGGTCACCCTAGGTAGGGGTACATTAAAGGATGGTGGGAGGCGGCCCTCTCTTGGTGAAGGGTAGAGATGTCCGTCGCTGGAAAATCCGGTTCTGTTTTGGCTCGACTGAGTTCCGTGGTGTGTACGACTCACTTTGCATCTGTGAGCCGAGCTGGGGGCAGTTCCCCAAACTCTAGAAACTATTTTTTCATATACATTTAGAGGGGGTTTCCTTGGAGTTGTGCAAATTTCTGAGCAACTTGCACAAATTTGGCCACTGTTTGTGCAAATTGGGGCATAATTTGTGCAAACTGCTCAGAAATTTGCACAAATTTCCAGAGCTCCCCACCCTCAAATACGTAGAATTCCTGGAAAATCCACAAAACGCAGCAGGAACCCAAATGACATCCAGGGGGGCATGTCTAATAAAACTCAAACCTCCCGCAAAAAAACCCCACCCCAGATTTCTCTGACATTCCCTAGTGGAAGGTAGTGGAAGGTGAGCTGCCAGACAGGCTACTGTATATGTTCTTTACCGTATATGTTCAGGTGTTCTGAACTTGACAGGGCTCCTCTTGCGTGTCCCATTCACTTGCACCCATGGCTGTTGTGGAACTGTTGTTTTTAAAATAATCATTTTATTTGCAACGGAACAATAACAACGACAACAAGAACTTCAGCAACAAAAAAGCAAAAAAAAAAAAAAAAGGGGGGGAAGGAATGGAGAAATGATGTCATAAAATGTATCAATATACAGTAATCATTAACATCTCCCTTCATATGGGGGACGGGGGGGGGAGAGAGAGAGAGAGAAACATAAAGTGGGGGGGAGAGGAGATTTAACGCTTCCATTGCAAATATATATATTAATATAAGTGGTCCATATATCTAAATAAGCATCCATACGATATTGATGGTTGTAGCAGATACACTCAAATCTAGCAAAAGCAGTCCTTGGAGTGACTGGTGGTGGGTGTGTTCCCGTCCCAAGCTTGGAGTATAAGTCTCTTTGCAGCTGCAAGGACTCTCAGTGTCCATGTTTGCTCTCCATCTCTAAATCCCCACATCAGAGGGATGTCATTCAAAAGCGTGTGTACATCCACTATTTTCACAGATTTTTCAAGAGCGTAATTTATACCAGCAATAACTTCCAAGCAAAATGATGCCACCCTGGGACATGCTGACATCATATGCCTCCACAAGTGATGAAGAATTTGAACTCATGTCTTCAGATCTAGACAGCACTAGATCTAGACTGTTGCTAGAATGGATCCCCGTTTGAGATCTAATTCAGGACTGAATGCTGGATTGTCCCATGATGTGGAAAATACCTTACGATGCCTCTAGAATTGGTTGGCGGTGGGGGAGACATTAGGCCTGTTCAGACAACACGCGAAGCCATGGCTAGGCTGCTAATCCTTTTGCAGCAAAGGATTAGTGAGCATTTTTAAAACATGATTATGCAGCCACCATGGTTAGGAATGGTTCACACAACATGCTAATTCATGGTTCACACAACACGCTAAACCGTGATGTTTACCTCAAAATGCTTAACCACCCTGGCTTAGTGTGTTGTCTGAACAGGGTCATTCTCTTCCAGTTATAACCCTCCCATGTTCTTCCACTGCTTTTTCCATCTTTTCCCCCCTACCATAAGAGGAAAAGGCAGAATAACTGCACAATGCCTTTTGATTAGAAAAGATACTGATATATTTTTCAATAGATATACGCAAGAAGTAACAGCTCCACTCCACTCTGAACTGGTCAAATGTCACTTCAAAGACTTTGTCCAGTTCTGGACACCACACTTTAAAATTAATTGGAGCGAGTTCAGAAAAGGACAACAAAGATGATCAGGTGACTAGAAACTAAGTCCTTTTAGGGAAGATTGAAGGAGCTTTGAGAAGACTGAGAGGGGATATGATAGTGTTTTTCAAGTACAGGGTGGGTGGTTCTCAGAAGAGGGCTGTAACCTGATCTCTGTCATTGAGTAAGACATGAAATAACGGGCTTAAGTTACAGGAATGCAGATTTTGGTTGAACATCAGGAAAACACCGTAACGCTCAGAGCAGTCAGACAATGTAACCAACTGCCTTGGGAGGTGGTGGGCTTTCCATTGCTACAGGTATTCCAGCAAAGACTGGGCAGCCATCTGTCAGGGATGTTCAAACTAGATTCCTGCACTGGGCAGGGGATTGGACTCAATAGACTCAGTGGACCCGTCTAACTCTATGTTTCTGTGATTGGTAATCCTCTGGTTTTGAAGCAGTGAATGTCATGGCCCAGTGGGGACTAGAACCCTGATCTCCTGAGTCCCAGTCCAAGACTAACTGCTACAGACCACACTGGCTCTCCGCCTCTGCAACAGATGGAGTAAGGGTCATGTGTCCATCACTTCTAGGATGCTAGGGAGACTTCAGCCTTCTGGTGTTTCCTACTAGTGCTGAATATGAGCCAACAGTGTGACATGGCTGCAAGAAAGGCAAATGCTATTTTGGGCTGCATTAATAGAAGTATAGCTTCCAAATTGCGTGAGGTACTGGTTCCTCTCTATTCGGCCCTGGTTAGGCCTCATCTAGAGTATTGCTTCCAATTCTGGGCTCCACAATTCAAGAAGGATGCAGACAAGCTGGAGTGTGTTCAGAGGAGGGCACCCAGGATGATCAGGGGTCTGGAAACAAAGCCCTATGAAGAGAGACTGAAACAACTGGGCATGTTTAGCCTGGAGAAGAGGAGATTGAGGGGAGACATGATAGCACTCTTCAAATCCTTAAAAGGTTGTCACACAGAGGAGGGCCAGGATCTCTTCTCGATCCTCCCAGAGTGCAGGACACGGAATAACGGGCTGAAGTTACAGGAAGCCAGATTGCGGCTGGACTTAGGAAAAACTTTCTGACTGTTAGAGCAGTATGACAATGGAACCAGTTCCCTAGGGAGTTTGTGGTCTCTCCCACACTAGAGGCCTTCAAGAGGCAGCTGGACAACCATCTGTCAGGGATGCTTTAGGGTGGATTCCTGCATTGAGCAGGGGGTTGGACTCGATGGCCTTATAGGCCCCTTCCAACTCTACTATTCTGTGATTCTATGATTCTAAGGTGGCTGCTGATGTGGCCAGTCTGGGATTGTGGGTGGAGAGGGGGGTTGACTTAGCTTCCCCCCCCTCCGGTGCTGAAAAGGCTCAGGTTGGCTCAGCCGGCAGGGGAGCGTTGTGTATTGAAGCTCCATTTCTATAGAACCCCAGGGACTTCGGAGTCCGCTTTTGCGAGGGGGATTTTTACTCCCTAAAAGTGTGTAGGGGGAGGGGGGTTGTTAAGGAGGGAGTGTGCCTCTTAAGCAGGCAGAAACAAACAGCTGTGATTTTTACATTGGGAGCGAGTACAGTTTTCTGACAAAGAAGCCAAGTAGGGACAATGGAACTTACCGTGGGAGTAGAATCGATTGTAATGACACGGAGGCAACGGAGAGCGGAGGGTATGGGTGAATGTGAATTTAAAAACAACTCTTAATTCAAGGATACCCAATTAAAATGTACTGCCTGACATCTTCCCCGTCTCCCAGCAGAAACCCAGTGGCCATAGTCGTAATTTTTCACTAACCTTGTCAATTACATTTTAATTGAAAAAAGCATCAACAAACACCCAGACATACATCCGCCTCTTCCCAATATTCTCCCAACACCCAGTGCCAGCTGCAGGGTTTTGAGGGACCTTGGGCAGGGTGCCCTCGCTGAGCCTCTTTCCTCAGTAAACCTACCTTTTCGCTTCCATTGTCACCACCTGCAATTGCTCCGCATTCCCTTTCTCATCATTGCCACCGCTGGCTTGCTTGACGGGCAGAGAGCTAAGGAGGGAAATTTGTAATGATGAACCAATAGTAGCAACACAGAATCCAGCGTCAGAGGCAGGAAATTCCTACTTTGCCTCAGTCTTCTCCCAAAAGCGGGTCTATGATGCCATGCTTCTCGCCTGCCCAAGGACCTCCACTTCCGTTACTCGGCTCCGTCCTTTTTCTTCTGCTGCCCCTTACGCCTGGAACGCTCTTCCAGAACACTTGAGAACTACAAACTCAATCACTGCTTTTAAAACTCAGCTAAAAACTTTTCTTTTCCCTATAGCCTTCAAATATTGAGTTTGTTCTGACTCTATACTGTTAGCTTCACCCCACCCAGTGCCTGTCTACACTTCCCTGTGCCTGTTTGCATTCTCCTTCCCTCTTTATTGTTTACTACAACTTATTAGATTGTAAGCCTATGCGGCAGGGTCTTGCTATTTACTGTGTTATCTGTACAGCACCATGTACATTGATGGTTCTATATAAATTAATAATAATAATAATAATAATAATAATAATATGACTCCCCTGGAAAAAGTGAAGCAGAAGTTGAGGGGGCAGGATCGCAGTTTGAGATTGATAAACAAATGGTCAAAGAACACCTAATTTCCTTGAATGAGTTCAAATCTCCAGGGCCTGATGAACTGCATCCTAGAGTAGTGAAGGAGCTAGCGGAAGAACTCTCAGAACCTTTGTCTATTATCTTTGCAAAATCATGGAAGACGGGTGAGGTGCCGGAAACCAGATTCCAGCTGGACATCAGGAAAAACTTCCTGACTGTTAGAGCAGTGCGACAATGGAACCAGTTACCTAGGGAGGTTGTGGGCTCTCCCACACTAGAGGCCTTCAAGAGGCAGCTGGACAACCATCTGTCAGGGATGCTTTAGGGTGGATTCCTGCATTGAGCAGGGGGTTGGGCTCGATGGCCTTTTAGGCCCCTTCCAACTCTGCTATTCTATGATTCTATGAAACCTATATGCACCAGTTGCAGGGGGACATGGGTGGGAGGGTGGTGTTGCGCCGGGTCCTGGTTGTGGGTTCCTGGTTGGCAGCTGGTTGGCCACTGTGGCCTGTTCAGATGAGCGTATTTGAACCGTGGTTATGTGGCCACCATAGTTAGGAATGGTTCACACAACACGCTGAGCCATAACGTTTCCCTCAAAATGCTTAACCACTGTGGCTTAGCATGTCATCTGGACAGGGTCTGTGTGAACAGAGTGCTGGACTAGATGGATCCTTGGTCTGATCCAGCATTGCTCTTCTTATGTTCTTAGAAAACATGTCACAATTTTTAAAAGATGTCTGCAGTGGATTGTAAAGGAGATAATTGTTATAGACCTTTTGCAAAGATGTGATACTGTCTGGTTGCTTTTATTGGTATTCTGTATTGCTACATCTTTTATTATTATTTTTTGTATTGCTATATTTCGTATGGACAAATCAATTTCATTCATTCATTCAGATTAACAAAGCTTCCCCCAAGAATGCAGAATGCATTCAAAGACTGAACGGACACAGATCCGACATCAGAAATGGCAGCGTTCAAAAACCAGTAGGAGAACGCTTGAGCCTCCCAAGACACTTTGTCACTGACCTTAAAGTGGCCATCGCAGAGCAAAGAACTTCAAAGGGAGATTAGAGCGAAGGACTGCTGAGTTGGAATGCATCAACAGGTTTAATTCTAGCACCAGAGGCTTGAATCAGGATAAAGGATTTTTATCATACTGCATGTGTTAATTGGCTTACCTAGCGCCAGGGTATTTGCAGTATCAGCAACAACAGCACTGTGAATGACCACTGTCAGTAATGTGATCGCCTATCTCAGTGCTTTCTTCATTTAATTTCCTTTTGATGTCACTGCTTAGAATTCTTCACCACCACCAAAACCACCAAACCATAAAATAAAATTCCTTCTTTCCCTGGTAGTCCTCCCACATCCTTATTCAGGCACTTGTTCTCAGTTGCAAAGATGTTCTAAGGTTTCTCTCTGGAAGGCACTGGGGGGTGGGGTGTAGCCAGCTTCCTGGAGTGCATCTTCTTTGGCTGATGGGAGTGGGCCAGGCTGTGATGTTCTTCCTGGAAAACATGGAAGCCTTCCGTCCCCTGGCCGATGGCAGAGGCCAGAGTGTGCTCTGTAGACCCAGGCAACAGGCAGATGTATCGAAATGGTCTTTCTGGCTGGAAAGGGTGAAGCCAGCTCCCTGCATCTCCTCCTTCTCTGCCTGATGAATGGGGCTGGGTTGGTCTTCCTGTTTCTGGGGAACATGGGTGGGAGGGTGCTGTTGCACCGTGTCCTGCGTGTTCATCCCTGGCTGATGGCTGCTTGGCCACTGTGTGAACAGAGTGCAGGACTAGATGGACCCTTGGTCTGATCCAACAGGGCTCTTCTTATGTTCTTATGTTCTTACCGTGCTGTTCTTCCTGGGAGGCAAGGGATGCAGCCTCCCAGTCGATTGACAGGCATGGCCACACACAGCCAGTGTCGGAAGCTGTTGACGTCGGGCAGTGAGCGGCTGGTGTGAGGATGGTTGTTGTTGGCTGCTGTGAAATGAAATTGTTGCGTTTCAGATATCCAGGGACTAGGCGGTGGCAGAATTTGCCTGTGAAGTGAAGAACAGGGAGTGCTATCTAAAAATGGTTGCTCCGCTTTGTCTTGCATATTTCGGGCGGTGCCCAAGGCCCTCCCGCTCTTTTTCAGATGAAGTTTGGATCTCCTCTGCCCTGTCAGGGTTGGTAAGATTGGGCACATCGCTGCAGCTTTTTTGGTGGTGGCCCCACGGCTGTATTTTACTCTCTTATGGATTGTTTGCAAAAAGCCCAGAGAGCTTCGGCTATTGGGTGGCATAGAAATGTAGTGAATGAGATGCTGCTGCTGATTAATAATAATGTGCTTCCTAGAGAGAGCTCCCTGAGCGCTCAGCAAATGCATGTTCCAAAGCCTACATTTCCCAGGCTTCCCCAGAGGTTTGTAGGAAATGCCTATAGACCTTCTCTCTTTTCAGTGGCTTATTGGATCAACCCAGTCATTTTGCAATGGCGTAATCAGTTCTCTTTGTCTGATGGGTTTTTGAGTGTTTTGGCCTTGGATATTACAATCTGCCTAGAATGGATACCAGTTAGATCTTCTTTTTTAAAACGAATTCACACGTTTAAATACATTCAGAGTTTATGCCTGTTGTCATCGAGGGGTTGGGTATTGGGAGATGAGAGTTCAAATACTGTGACTGAGGAGGGTGTGGAACATACTGATTAGGGTGACCCTATGAAAAGGAGGACAGGGCTCCTGTACCTTTAACAGTTGTATTGACAAGGGAATTTCTGTAGGTGTCGTTTGTATATATGGAGAACCTGGTGAAATTTCCTCTTCTTCACCACAGTTAAAGCTGCAGGTGCCCTGCCCTCTTTTAAATCTGGTCACTCTAGGATAGCTCCTGCAGCTTTAACTGCTGTGATGAAGAGGGAATTTCACCAAGTTCTCCATATATACAAACGACACCTGCTGAAATTCCCTTTTCTGTGCAACTGTTAAAGATACAGGAGCCCTGTCCTCCTTTTCATAGGGTCACCCTAGTAATACTGATGGCTACCAACCATAGCAATAGTGCTGCCTGGCTTTTTAAGGTCTTCATTTTAGTCCCAGTGGTTTGAATTCTGTCTGATTTTGGAAGAGGGTTTTTTTTTTTTTTTTTGGAATCTATGGTGTGTATTATGGTGCTGTTGGGTAGTTGTTGTTGCTGCTGTTTTAAAAAAATTGCTTGCAGATTTGATTATATTTTATTGTGTCTGAATTTGTACCAGCAGGGGTGTACAACCTCTTTCAACCCGAGGTCTGAAATCCATTTCAGAATCTCTTGGGGGTGTCATGTCTAACCCTACTGCCCCTGTTTTGGGAGAAGGTATTTCACGAAATCAATCAGAATCAGATTCAGAAATAGAGGCGGTGGCGCCAGACACCAGCCAGGCTGTACCTATGGGAAAAGAAGCTTTCATGGGCGATTCCCCAGCTGGGAGTCAGCCCTCTCCAGAGCTTATCTCCTCAAGGCCAAATCCTACACACTCAGTGGGAAGTGAGCTTTCTTCCTGAGGTGAGCATCCCAACAAGCTAGCTGATGCTAGGGTCCGCCGGAAGCTCAAACGCATGGAGCGGAAGGAAGGCGTGAGAAAGTCGGTCCGACTAGGATTGCACCAGAACCTGCCTCCGCACCAGGCTTTCTGAAGTAATGGGCCTTTGGGAAGTAGCTTCCTATTCTTCTTGAGCAGACAATTTTCTTGCTTAGTTTGCAAAGTTTTGAGTAGGGGAAAGTTTCCAAGAGATTAGACTCTCTTCAGGTAGAAGAGACTTTGTTGCTTAATAAAAGCTTTGTGGATTACTTAGCAAGCCTTGTCATTTGCCTACCATCGAAAGCAGGAGTTTTCTGAGAAACACGTCAGTGGGGTGAAGACAAGAAGCAAATGGAGTGGGCCCCCAAAACACTAAAAATACCAGTATATTTTAGCTTAGAGCTCTTACTATGAATATCTAAGGTTTATGAGATGCATGTCAACCTTTTTGAATGGTGGTGGTTGTAGGACACGTAAACAGGAAGCCACCAAACAATCAGGGAATCAAGGGGGAGGGGCTAGGCAGAGGGGTCAGTTGAGCAACCCTGGAGGGCTAAAGTTGACCCCCCCCCAGCCTGCCGTTCTGCACCCCTGGCCTAGAGAGAGGAAAGGTGCAATCCTATGCATGTTAAGACCGTGGGGGAAAGGTCCTACAACTCCCAGGATTCTGCATCTGGATGGGGGATGCTGGGAGTTGTAGGCCTTTTTTTCTGTCTAAACATGCATTGGATCGGCCACTTAGTCTATGAGACCTTTAAGAAATCTAGAATAGGGGGGGAAAACATGACTATGCAGTAGGACCTTTGTTCAGCCCTTGGGGTGCTTACAGATGAAGCTTTTGTTGTGAAATTGTCCCCATCTCATTCATGGAATTTTAACAGGAGAAAGGGGGATTTCGTCATCTTCTATTTGTAACCCTCCTATGTTCACCCACTGCTTCTTTCATCTTTTTTCTTACCATGAAAAAAAGTACTCGGTTAAGGAAAGATAGATGGGATATCTGTGTCACGCCTGCTCGTCGTTAGGACTAGGAGCCCTTCGTCTCTGGAAGCATCGTGGGTGTTAGAAAGCGCACAGATCTCTGGACTGCTGCCCCCTGTGGAGAGCTGCTGACCTGCAGATGGCAGCCTTCTTGGTGAAGGCCCCTCCACCCACACAAGTTGGCCATTGGGTCCTTCTGCATGGGAAACGGCATAAGAGGCCTTATTGTCCGCGTTGAGCTTTGCTTGAGAAACAAGGTCTCACTGATTTCTATCGTGTTCTTGTACTCTTGATTGCTCCATGATCCAGCCTTTTGGTTTGTCGTTTGGTCCTACTTTGCTTTGACCAGAAACCATAGCTCCTGGGGCAGTATAAAATGGGGGTCCTATGTAGACTAGGCCTGTTCACTTTAATGGGTCTACTCCATGTAGGAGTGCCGTTGGATACTATCCCATGGTTCCCAGTTCCTGGCTCACATCAGACTGCTGTCAGGCCTGACACCTAGCTTCTCTTATTAAAAATTAATTAATTAATTAATTAATTACACTTATATACCACTCCCATAGCCAGGGCTCTCTGGGCGGTTTACAGAAATTCTAAAATTGAGGTAAAAACAAGTATACAAAATTTAAAACTCTAAAACACAGAACATACACACATAAAGCATTAAAAACCGATTAAAAACTAAACATGTGGGTAATTAGGATGTAATTACCCACATGTTTAGTGGGTAAAGTAGCTGTTGATGGGGTGGAAAAAACCTTCTATCTGAGACCTGACTGTTGTAAGAACAGACAATACTGGGCTAGTTGGAACACAAAGGGCTCACCTACACCAAGCAGATATTCCACTATGAAAGTGGTATGAAAGTGGTATGAAAAAGGCAGGAGCCACACGACTGCTTGATAGCAGTATTGAAGTGCACTGACAACTGTTGGGACCCATGACACATACCATATACTGATTTCATACCACTTTCATAGTATTATATCCTGCTTGGTGTAGATGTGTAAATGGGCCCCAACAGTTGTCAGTGCACTTCATTACCACTATAAAGCAGTAGTGTGGCTCCTGCCTTTTATATACCATTTTCATACTGCTTTCAGAGTGGAATATCCTGCTTGGTGTAGATGAGCCCAGAGTCTGACATAGGATAAGGCAGGTTCCTATATAAAACCTCAGTTACCCATCTTTAAAATGGAAATATTGGTGGTCCTATTATACAGGGTTATGCTGAAGATAAATATGGTCTGACTCTACATGGAATTAAACGTCATGTTTCTGGGCATTTTTTTTAAAAAAAATGGAAAGAACATCTAGTTGTTTTAGATTCTGTTTAACTAGCTTAGGGGGGAGTAAAAAAAAAGATGACGACAGCTAAAAAAGATTAAAGGTGCCTGTGTTTCTTTTCATAAGAAAGAAACCACATGTTATGTTTATTGCATAGCATGTAGCTGAGAATAATCTCTTCTCTTTTCCTTTTTTTTACCCTGCAAAGGGGACACACCCGTGGTGCAATCCAAACTGAAGCTGCACATATTTACTCTAGAGTAAAAAAAAATCCAAAAAACTATTCTCAGCTGCACACTATGCAATTAATGTAACAGTTGACCCTAATTCTATCTGGACCCGTGTACTGGTGGCTTTCTCTGGCATTTCGTCAGTAAGGCGGCGCGGGGTGGGAGAAACTGAGTGTAATTGACTTGATCTGACGCGATTTCCCAATAAGCAGAAATTAGCATGAAGAGGGAACTAACCAGCATCTAATCTGCAGAAGAGGGTGGCTTATTTAAAAATTAAAACGAAGCCCCCAGCATTCCCCGGGAATTCTGAAAGAGTGGCAGGTTGTTAGAGGTAGCAGGGAGAGTCAATACCATTGGTTCAAAGGTATCTTCACATTTTGTCTCTTAGGGGGCACGCTTAGAAACATAGAAGCATGAATGCGAAACAAAGGTGTTTGAGAAACATGCATATGCAGAAACACTTAAGTGTAGAGCGGTACTTAGCGGAACTTGGGAGGGACCGTAGCTCAGAGGTAGAGGTAGAGCCTGTGCTTTGCATGCAGAAGGTCGCAGGTTCAATCCCCGCATCTCCAGGTAGGGCAAGGAAAGAATCCTGCCTGAAACTTTGGATAGCAGCTGCTGCCAGTCAGTGTCTACAATACTGGCCTAGATGGATCTAGTGTCTGAAGCAATACAAGGCAGCTCCGTGTATTCTTGTTTTTCCAGGCACAGACTATCATTCTCAAAAGTGTGAATTCGCCGTTATCCACTGTATTGACTGGGATTAGAGGTCAACTTGTGAAACTAACAAGAGTTTTGTCTAGGGTGACGATACAGAAAGGAGGACAGGCCACCGGTATCTTTAACAGTTTTATAGACAAGGGAATTTCAGCAGCTGTCATTTGTATGCATGCAGCACCTGGTGAAATTCCCTCTTCATCACCACAGTGAAAGCTGCAGGAGCTATACTAGAGTGACCAGATACAAAAGAGGGCAAGGCTCCTGCAGCTCTAACTGTGGTGATGAAGAGGGAATTTCACCAGGTGCTGCATGTCTACAAATGACACCTGCTGAAATTCCCTTTTCAATACAACTGTTAAAGATCCAGGAGCCCGGTCCTCCTTTCCATATGGTCACCTACTTTTGTCAATGGCCAGGGAGAGAAAACTGTGCAAGACATCCCTCCATGCCTGGTAATAGCGACCAAGAAGTCCCTTCTGTCAAGGGAGGAAAGGTTAAAATAGGGGCAGGAGGAGCCCATCTGCTACCAGACCAGGTTTTATTTATTTATTATTTTATTTTATTTATTACATTTTTATACTGCCCAATAGCTGAAGCTCTCTGGGCAGTTTTGGTACTAGTCTATATAGCCTTGAGCAACTTTGGATCAAGTAACTCGAGGATATGCCTTCTCCCTTTTCATCCTGCCTGGTCATTGAAGTTTTCTGAAGAGATACTCCTGGTGGTCTCACTTGGATCAGAGATTCATTTGGAAACCATGAGTAGAGGATTTAGTGTATTGGCTCTGCCCTATGGAATGCCCTTCGAACTGAGATCCATCGTGCACTATGCTACATTTTTTCGCAATTGACGTAGACTTTTCTTTTCAGGCAAGCGTTTCCTGACTAATGACTAAATTCCAGCCACTGTTTGATTCATGGTTCTGCTTCTGTTGTAAAACCTTTGTACTGTATATTTTAATTTGTTGTACGCCACTCTGGTATCTCAATGTGGAGCCATTTCTAAATTCTATAATGAATCTCCCAAATCACTATGGAATTTGCTATGACAAGATGTAGCAATGAACGCTAGCTTCGAAGGGTTTAAAAGGGGGATTCAATCAATTCATGGAGGAAAAGGCCAATGGGTTGGATCCAGACGAAGTTAATCATGCTTCAGTCCCACTAAAAACAATGATCTTGTTCACAATTAATGACAATAATTGAGTACGAGTTATCATTGTATTGGGGTTGTTGTAGAATCATGGTTTGTCAATACATGCATAACCTTCACTATGAATTAAATATGGGTTCTTCATCACGAAAAACCCAGAGTTCACAGCCAAACAACAAACTATGGGTTCTCTTCCTCGGTTATTCCTCATTAGCAATCCATAGTTTAACCATAGTGCAGGGTTCACATATAACAACAAGCCACAATTCAGTCTACACTCACTCCATTAGTTATCATTACATGCAAACTAGGGCAATGAGTCAAGTTAGTCAGGATTCCCTTAAATCCCAAATGGGATTAAAGTGTGATGAACTTGTCCATTGATAAGAGTTTCAGAGACAATATATTTTTCAGCACCAGCTGAAACAACAGGAGAGAGCTGTGGCCCTCATGTCCTGCATCTGGTTGGCCACTGTAGGGAACAGGATGCTGTACTAGGTGGTCCTTTAATCTGATTCAGCTGGGCCATTCTTCGGCTGGACATCAGGAAAAACTTCCTGACTGTTAGAGCAGTACGACAATGGAACCAGTGACCTAGGGAGGTTGTGGGCTCTCCCACACTAGAGGCATTCAGGAGGCAGCTGGACAGCCATCTGTCAGGGATGCTGTAGGGTGGATTCCTGCATTGAGCAGGGGGTTGGACTCGATGGCCTTTTAGGCCCCTTCCAACTCTACTATTCTATGATTCTATGATTTGAAATGCATTTGAGTGGAGGACCAAAGATGTGCTTCAGATAGAACGCACCTGATTCCAGGTGAGACGAAAACTGCAGAGAGGCTGAAATGACGCTATAAACTTGCTTTCCTTCACAGCCCTTGGTTGATTCAACAAAAACATAGAAACAGTCCAGGTGCATTTTTAAATAGCATTTGTCTATTTGGCTCAAAAGTGCTTTCAAGCAGTATGTGTGAAATTGCTCCATGTCGGATTTCTCTCTTGAGCCAGATTTCATCTGCTCCGGTGACTCTTAGGAAGCTTTAAGTACGGAGGACCACGTAATTGGGTCTGGCTCTGCTGGTTTAGGGTGGCCGGTTCCTGACCCTTCTTTTGAATCTTTCCACCCAACTGAGCGACGTGACGTGCGAAGCTGATCGGGACAAGCCCCATCAAGGCCATTGTCAGATGACAATGTCCTGATTCGATGCCAAGACACTCAGGTTTTGTGTGTGCATGTGTGTGTTAGAGGGAGGGAGAGAGAGAGGGGGGAGATGATAGAGCAGTGAAGGTCTCCTGTCCCAGTTCTCTCAAGGAGCTTCATGCGGCAGCTGCCCTCGGAGAAATGCTAATTTGTTGGTCTGGGATGACTTTGGAGGAGCAGGTGACCAGCTGAAAAAACTCGCACACTGCTATTCTGAATTGCTGTTCTAGCTCCTGTCGCTTTTGTGGGGGACAAAGAAATCGATAGATACCTCTTTGAGATTCACAGAGGAAGATCATATCTCTTGATGGATCCCCATAGATAATACTTTCTTTGGAACACACACACACACACCCCTCCAAATAAAATTCCTCCACTCAGTGATGAAGGGCGCGAGAAGCCCTCCTGAAAGGGGAGAGGATAGGGCATGTCTGAGCTCATTTGCTAGGTCCTCTAAAACTGTAATGATGATCAGGATCTCCTGATAGCATTATTGATTTGGGGGCTAGGCTGAAAGAAGGAAGCTGCCCCAAGGTCTCCCATGAGAACATCGGAAGTTGTCTGATATCAGGTCAAGCTGTTTGTCCTCCTAGCCCATGTTGTCAACTCAGGGGTGAAGAACCTGTGCCCCCCTCCCCAGGTGTAGTTGGCCTATAGCTCCCATCATCCCTGATCATTGGCCATGGTGATTGGGGCTGATGGGATTTGGGGTTCAACTAGCGAGCATCAAGGCAGGCTGTGGGTGGTGGGATTTGGGGTTCAGCTGCTGAGCATCAAGAGAGGCTGTGGCTGATGGGATTTGGGGTTCAACTGGTGAGCATCAAGAGAGGCTGTAGCTGATGGGATTTGAGGTTCAACTGGTGAGCATCAAGACAAGCTGTGGCTGATGGGATTTGGGGTTCAACTGGCGAGCATCAAGAGAGGCTGTGGCTGATGGGATTTCGGGTTCAACTGGCAAGTGTCAAGAGAGGCTGTGGCTCATGGGATTTGTGGTTCAACTGGTGAGCATCAAGAGAGGCTGTGGCTCATGGGATTTGGGGTCCAACTGGCAAGTGACAAGAGAGGCTGTGGCTCATGGGATTTGGGGTTCAACTGATGAGCATCAAGAGAGGCTGAGGCTGGTGGGATTTGGGGTTCAACTGGTGAGCATCAAGAGAGGCTGAGGCTCATGGAATTTGGGGTTCAACTGGTGAGCATCAATATTCAGAGTCTCCAGAACCTTTAGAGCAAAGGGGATGGACAGAAGAAGTTAATGGATCCAAGAGTACTGCTGGAGATGGCCTTGAGAAGGAGATGGCATGCCTGCTATTTATTTACTTATTGCAATTATTTAGATTGATTGATTGATTGAGAGCCTCGTGTGGCGCAGAGCGGTAAAGCAGCAGTTTCTGCAGCCGAAACACTCCCCACAGCCTGTTCAATCCCAGCAGAAGCTGGTTTCAGGCAGCTGGCTCGGGTCGACTCAGCTTTCCATCCTCCTGAGGTTGGTAAAATGAGTACCCAGTTAGCTGGGGGGAAAGGTAATAACAGCCAGGGAAGGCAACGGCAAACCACCCCGCTATAAGGCCTGCCAAGAAAACGTCAGCGAAAGCTGGCGTCCCTCCAAGAGTCAGTAATGACTCAGTGCTGGCACGAGAAGTTCCCTATTTATTTATTACATTTTTATACCGCCCAATAGCCAAAGCTCTCTGGGCGGTTCACAAAAATTAAAACTATAATAAAACAACCAACAGTCTGAAAACACAAATACAAAATACAGTATAAAAAGCACAACCAGGATAAAAACACGCAGCAAAAATTGATATAAGATTAAAATACAGAGTTAGAACAGTAAAATTTAAATTTAAGTTAAAATTAAGTGTTAAAATACTGAGAGAATCAAAAGGTCTTCAGCTAGTGACGAAAGGAGTACAGTGTAGGCGCCAGGCGGACCTCTCTGGGGAGCTCATTCCACAGCCGGGGTGCCACAGCGTAGAAGGCCCTCCTCCTATACGCTGCCTTTCAGGGTACAAATTCTACCTTTTTTTAAAAAAAAAAAAAAACCCTCATGCAACTAGCAATTGTGTGAATGGCATTGTATCCACGGTATCCCTGAGTGACGCAAATTCAGTGCGCACTACGGAAATAGATATTCGACACCAAATGTCTTGAGGATCTTAATTTTCGTTTTGAAAACCCCCAAGTTTCTAGCCTTTAAAACTAGAAGGAAGTTGAGGGCATCATAGTGAGTGAAAACCTTAAGGGGTTAAGGTATTCTATTTACAGGGGGGGAAATCCTATCACTTTCTATGCACAATGTCTCATTTTAATTTCAGCAAACTCCGGCTAGATATCATTTCTCACTGTTCAAGCACCATCTCATTACAGACATCCTTAAGTGCAAATTCTCTGCTGGCTCCGTGGTGCTCACAGTGTGCTAAAGACATTTATTCCTGGGCACTTACCAGGGATGCAAAGCAAGCATCTGAAAAAAAAAAATGAAACTAACAAGAAGACTCATCCAGTCTCTAACAGCCGGCTGGAATCTTATCAGCTTTCCTGAAAGAAACATGCTAGCCGAAAGCATAAAGTATGTGTTTAGGAGATGTTGGGCAGTGCAGGGCTAGCTTGACTGTCAAAATGGCTATTACCCGTTCCCAACTCTCATTAGCAATGGGAAGATGTCCATTCCATTTGGTTTCTGTTGGTTCCAAAATGAATAGCATGAATAATGATTGGATTTCAAATAGGTTTGTTAGTCGTATTCGTACCCATATATCACTCATGGGGGCAGGAGAACACCGAATCATAGAACGTTTGTGCTGGAAGGTATCTTAGAGGTCATCTAGTCCAACCCCCTGTTTAGTGTAGAAATCTGGCAACTTCAGCATCCCTGACAGTTCAGGCTCTGCTTCGAGGATGATAATGATGATGATGATTTTAAAAAATATTTCTTACCGGCCTCTCCATTTTGATCCAGGCAGGAAACAACAATAAACGATAAAATACATAATGCTCAATTGAAACATAATATACATTGTTAAAAACATCCTAAAAACATTTTAAAAGCATCTTAAAATTCCACTGGATAAGCCTGCTGGAAGAGATCAATCTTTATAGCTTTCTTGAATGCTAGTAGACTGTTAAGTTGATGAGTCTCCTCCGGCAGGCCATTCCACAGTCTGGGAGCAGCAGAAGATAATGTCCTCTGGATAGCAGTTGTTCATCTAGTTTTTGTTAACTGAAGTAGATTTTTCCCAGAGGACCTGAGTGTGTGGGGCGGATTGTACGGGAGAAGGCCATCCCACAGGTAGCCTGGACCCAAACCATGTAGGGCTTTTAAGGTGATAACCAACATTTTATACTTTGCCCGGAAACTAATTGGCAACCAGTGAAGAGATTTTAAGACTGGTGTAATGTGGTCACCCCTAGGTGTACCGGTGACCAACCTGGCTGCCATATTTTGAACTAGTTGAAGTTTCCAGACTAGGCACACAGGTAGCCCTATGTAGAGCACATTGCAGAAGTTGAGCCTTGAAGTTACCAGCACGTGCACTACCGTCTTTAGGTCTTCTAACTCTAGGAAGGGGCGCAGCAGGCAAAGCAGGGTCCACCCTCCCCCCCAAGGTAGTTTATTCCACGTAGCATCTGTTCCTGGTGGCCACTATTTTATTGACCAAGAATGCCATTGGTGCTGATGTTTTTTTCTTCTACACTTTGGGAAGCAGACGAAAACCTTTCTTAATTTTGGGGTGGCAGCCACTCTTGACTGCCACCGAAAAAGTGACCCAGAACAACACAATGCAACGTTCTGGGAAAATCAGATGGTGGCCAGCAATAACAGCCACCAACATTTCAGGTAAATTCCCCACCTATCCCTAGGAGTTACAAAATGAGAAGGAGGGAAATTGATCATACATCTCGATTACCAACCTTCACAAATGCCGTGGTCTTATCATCAAAACGTTCTCAGAATCGCTACTGGAGATTGAACGTGAGGTCTTCTGTGAGCAAAGCACATGTTCTAGCACTGAGCTGTGTCCCAGCCTGGATCCTTGCAAAAACGAATGCGGTGCGCTTTTCTTATGCCAATCCAGGAAACCTGTTTTAAAGGCAGCTTGTAAGTCCCTTAGGTAAATCAAATACATAAATATCTCACGGGCAGATTTATGGCGGTCACTTTAGCATCGCTCAAAAATAGGAACTGCATCGCACCTCCCCCCAAAAAGGGAACATAGATTTGCATCACATTTGCATGTGCCCACTCATAACTCGAGATGGGAGATTTAGGAATAATGACTAGAATCGAAATAGAAATGCAAAACAGATCTCATCGTTGTACAGAAGACTGGGACCAGGTGTGCCTGCTCCATCTGCAGTCCAGGTTCTCCTAACCTGTTGATAGACCACATCAAGGCCCAACTCTCCTTTCGTATGGTTCTTTATCATTAAACCATACTTGGTCAAATAAAGGATGCCTTCAAATAGCAGACATTTTCCAGACAGTCCTTCAGATACAGGGCTGTCCTCTATAAAGTAGGACACATCCCCTTCCATTCCTGACGTTGCCCCAGGGCTAAATCTGGATTAATTCCCTGGATGGCTGGGTACCTAATTCTTAAAATCCATGCTGGAAATGAATCTGGGAGTAAGTGGAACCTGTCCATCCCAGAATGGACAGGTTAAGCAAAACAAAACAAAAAAGGGGAAGAAAATACAAGCCTTGCTTGTTACGGAACACTGTAGTGTGTCAAACAATGCTATTTATTTATGTATTTATTTTCTTTGATGGTTTTATCGCTTGTTTCATCACTGCTGCTTTGATGCTGGCTTTATGGCTCTGTTTTTGATGAATTGAGTTCTCTTTCTGGGAAGCTGCTTTGAGCTTTGTGTACTGTGATGGGCACTGCAGGACCAAGGGACCAGGGATCACAGACCGATTCACTGCTTCCCACTCTGGAGGCACGGGCTATTTAACCATTGTCAATCATTAAGGGTGAAGAAGATGACGCTGCTTATGAAAATTAGTGAAATTCTCCCAACACTCAAAGAACGCAGACTGCAACCCGCAGGTCAGATTCATCGAGTCCATTGAGGATTTCTTCAACCTCCCTACATGGTACAAAGGAAGGAGCTACTCAAAGTGAAATATGAGACAAAGATGACTTTAAGTAGTGTGTATGTGTGTGATCCTTTTTGAGAAATACAAAGTTTGCTGTTCCCAATTCTAAATTGAGCACATGGGTTTTAGCCCATCGCTAGAAAAAGAAACCTTCATTGTTGACTTTCAAGAGGCCATTAGGTGGGTGGTGGGTGGAGGAGGCTATTAAGAGGCTGGAATTAGTGGATGAAACTGTATATTGGCCGCCCTGAGGCCCAGCATTGGGCAAAAGGCGGGATAATGATAATAATAATAATAATAATAATAATAATAACGAATAATAATAAGAGCGAAGAGCTCTGATGCCATGTTTCTCGCCTGCCCAAGGGTCTCTGCTTCCCTTGCTCGGCTTCGTCCATTTTCTTCGGCTGCCCCTTACGCCTGGAACGCTCTTCCAGAACATTTGAGAACTACAAGTTCAATCGCAGCTTTTAAAGCTCAGCTAAAAACTTTTCTTTTTCCTAAAGCTTTTAAAACTTGATTTTGTTCTGACTTTTATACTGCCTGTTTGGTGCATTCTCTTCCCCTCCTTATTGTTTTATTATGATTTCATTAGAATGTAAGCCTCTGCGGCAGGGTCTTGGTATTTATTGTTTTACTCTGTACAGCACCATGTACATTGATGGTGCTATATAAATAATAATAATAATAATAATAATAATAATAATAATAATAATAATAATAATAGAGACAAACAGGAGTGTATGAATTGAAGAATTTAATGCTGAAATGGTCGCTCAGGTTCATTTCAAAGAACACCTGCTATGGACTGCTATGAATCAGACCTACAAATTCCTAAGCAATCCAGCTATTTTTTCTTTGTTTTTCTGAAGATGCACAGATTCTGTTTATTTGAGGACCATATCCCTACTAGAGACTGGATGCTCTCTAGGACATTTTATGCAAAATTAAATGCTTTCAGATTATGAAATTAAGCCTTCAAATTATGATAGGTTCAACTTCAAATCTAATCTAGAAATTAAGGAGAAGAACCTATGCGACACCTTTGTAACACCATGAATTTGAACTAGCATTTCAAATAAAGAATCTGAATTCTTTAGTGTTTAAAAATGAAAGCCTGGAATTTAGCGGCAGCTTAAATCTGGTTCATCTTTGGATGCTTGCTTGCTGTTCTGGGTTTATCCTTTAGGGGAAAATGTTGGCCCATTTTTTTCCATCATTGGCTGATAGATGAACTCAGCATTTACTGCACCTGGGTGAAGTGAAGCTGAAGAATGTTCCGCATCCATGGGGACTTCCTCTGGGTGTTCCTCTTTGCTCATACCTACAGATCTTGTCTGGCTTTGCAGACAACCCCCCATGTCTCTCACTAGACTTTCAGGCCCTTCATCTTCTTTGCACATCTATGTGTTATGCAAGTGCAAACCCTTTAAGGCAAAAAGTCTGAGTTCCTCTATATGCAACTTGCTACTTGACGAATCCTGTGGCATGACGCAGTGGCTTCCATATGTCCTCAGGAGCTGATTTAGACTCTCCAACATCATCCTCTGTTCTGCAGGATGAAGAAGGACAGAGTTGACATTTTTCACTGCAATTGCACTTAAGCTATGTTCTGGATTACTCCCTATCGTCGTTTGGGTAAAGTTCTTGCATGTTTTGAACATAACTTTGATACATATACCAACTCTGGTTGTTGGCCCAGCTATGCCTCTATCTGGACAGGGATAACCTAGCTTCAGTTGTCCATATTCTGGTAGCCTCCAAATTAGATTACTGCAATGCCCTCTGCGTGGGGCAGCCTTTGAAGATGCTTGTGCAATTTTTATTTATTTATTTATTTGTTTGTTACATTTATATACCGCCCCATAGCCTAAGCTGGGCAGTTTACAAATGTTCTCTGGGCAGTTTACAAAAGTGCAGCGGCCTGATTGATAACTGGAACAATGAGGTTTGAACATATAACACTGATTCTGGCCCGCTTGCATGGGCTGCCTACACACACGGCGACACGCTGCACCTCACCCTGGAACAACCAGGGCTGTAAGGAAAAGTCCACGGGTTGAGGTCTTGGGTGAGAACCAGAGGAAAGAAGGGCTCATTCCCCAACCCACCTATTTTCTCCTGCATGTTCATTTAGACCTAGGTGACCATTGTCCAGCTGTTCTCCATCAAGACTATTGTTATAAAGAGAAAATGGTCTCAATCTGTTGTGCCTGCTGCAATTTCCCCCGTCATGGACAAAGCAGGGATGGTTTTCACCTGGCTCTTTTTAATCCTCTTCATGCAAAAGTCATTTCTGGCCAGTGGTTTGACTAGAACGTCACATCTCATCACGGGAGGTGGACAATCTCCAGACAAGCCAATAAGCATGAACACATTTGCATGACTGATCAACCCTCAGTTCCAGATGAATTTAAGACCGGCAGACGATCCAGGCTAGATGTTCGTTTGCTTGAGAGAGAGTCAAACTCCTTCCAAGAGCTCACCATGGCCAGGACTCTGCTTTTCCTCACACTTCTCAGTTACTGTTCAGGTAAGTGTACAAAGGACCATCTTCACACACACACACACCCAACAACAACAGTACTCAATCTCAAAATAACTATGTTGTGATATTTGGAAGCACAGGAAATGCATCTTTTTATTGTTGGTGCTTATTCATTTTCTTAAAGGTGTCAGTTCACAGCCAACATTGACTCAGCCGGCCACTGTGTCTGTGTCCCCGGGACAAACAGCTACAATATCCTGCACCATCAGCAGTAACCCATATACCACAGGCTGGTATCAACAGAAACCTGGCCAGGGTCCTCGCTATGTGCATGCTGATGGTGGATACGGCAGGGGAGAAGGGATCCCGGATCGATTCACTGCTTCCCGCTCTGGGAACACGGCCTCTTTAACCATCACCGGCACTCAGGCTGAAGCTAATTATTACTGTGCAATGTATTACAGCAGCTCGTTCCACAGTGATAAATTCTGGTGGGGAACTGAGAAAAAAACCTTCACCCTTCCGCCCTAACATGTGAATTTCTTCTCTGAACTGAACGCTATGATATTTCATACCAAATCAAATATTTTCATGTTACGACATGAAGCCCAAAATGATCAGAGGTCAAATTGCACATCTAAACTAAAATTTTACAAAGGGAATATGCAATGCCATGAATTCAAATTGGTGTTACAAATAATAATAAAAAATACTTTAAGTTGATGAATATAAAACTCATTTAGCTTTAGTTAAAATCTTAATTATGTACCTGCCCGGACCTTAAGATCATCTACAGGGGCCCTTCTCCGTGAGCCCCTGCCAAAGGAAGTGAGGCAGGTGGCTACTAGGAGGAGGGCTTTCTCCACTGTGGCACCCCGGCTGTGGAATGAGCTCCCCAGAGAGGTCCGCCTGGCGCCTACACTGTACTCCTTTCGTCGCCAGCTGAAGACCTTTTTATTCTCTCGGTATTTTAAAACTTAATTTTAACTTAAATTTAAATTTTACTGTT